>NC_089835.1:1221888-1296888 GCF_035046505.1 Tiliqua scincoides
CCTGCTGTATGCAAGTGAGGGTTTTTTTCAATGAAACTATAAATGCATCTCATCTTCTTGTAGTGCCTGCAGTTCCAACCAGCACTGCTCATGGGCTTTCATCCTTGACCTCCATAAGGGACGGAACCCTTCTTGCATCTTGTTTAATGAAACTGACCTAATTCCAGGGCCCAGTCCCCGTTGCTGTGCTTGCTCGCAGCAATTTTCAATCCTTTTCATCTCGCAGCACAGCGACAAGATGCTGAAATTGTGAAGGCACACCATCAGGTTCTTGACAATTGACAAGGCACACCATACTGCTGGTAACGGGGGAACTCACATTCCCCAATGGCCCTACTAATAAATAACCCTCCCCCAAACTCCTGTGGCACACCCATGGACCATCTGAGGCACACCAGTGTGCCATAGCACAGTGGTTGAAAATCACTGCTTGCATGGAATTTCTTGATAGTCCAGCTCTGCACATATCCCCTGTGAGATGCCTTTTGGCGTTCTGGGTTTTCTGCCTCCCCCCAGCACTGCATTATTCTTTCATTGCTGGAATCATCATTAATTAAGCACGTCCCCTTTTTAACCTGTTCTAGTCCGCCACCTTTTTTTTCCCCTGCCACCTACCTCTACCAGCGGCACTATATCCATTTCTGCTTTTGGTCACCTGCTCTCCTGTCTCTCTCTCTCTGTCTGTTTCATTTGTTCAGGGATCCTCCAAAATGTGTTGAAGGACTATTTCCCAGGTAGGCTTCCGCCGCAGCCCCCTTCCCCAGTTGCACAGGGTTCAGGGCTCGCCTCTTAACTACACAGCTGTCTCCATGCAATCGGGGTGCCCCTTTTGACTTCCTGTTTGTGTACCCAGTGGACATTCAGATTCATCGTAATGACCAGGCTGTTTATTCCAGAGCCCAGGACTGTGGTTGTCTTGGTGATATAAGGGGAAGTGTCCTGTCGCAAGGGGGAGACAGGCCTTAACATTCCATTGTTGACAGTAGGGCAAATGGCAGGAAGGGGAAAGGCAAGGCAGATAACACAGATTATCCCCGATAAGTTCCTGGCAGCATCACCAGGGAGAGCTGGGAACAAATTCTTGTGTAAAACCTTGTAGTGATGCTGCCTGTCAGTGCCTGACCATGCTGAGATGCACAGACAAAGAGTCGGACTCATGCCTGCAGCGTCCCAGTGGCTTCATTTCAGTTGGGGGGCTTAGGACTGGAGGCTTAAGCCAAAGGCTGCACAGAACAAAATTACTGGCCATTCCAGGCAGGAGGAGCAGGGAGGGGAGAATGAGTTGCTGTGAGAGAGCAAGAGACTGTACCTGGCATTCTGGAAAGTGGCAAATTAAAGCTGATCCTCTCCTCTGCTTGTCTTTCTCCCTCCCTCTCTTTCCTTTCCTTTCTGGATTTTCTCTCTGCCCTTCCCTTGTGCAGACACTGCCCGGGACTTGAGCACCCTGACAGAGGAAGAGGAAGACGGATCAGGCCAGAGCACAAGTCAAACTGCATCGGCAGCCACTGCCTCTTCCAGGACCCACAGGACAGAAGGTACAAGACGCACAAGGCAAAGGGGGAGCTTCAGAAGGGAGAGAAGGACTGCCTTCTTGGCACAGTGCATCACGGGTCTGTGAAATTTGCTGCCACTGAATGTGGTGATAAGCTTGGGTGCTCTTAAAGGAAATGGAGGATGAGTCTTGTCTATGGCTAGCAGTCATGATGACTAAGTGGAGCCTCCAGGTTCAGCAGCAGTCTACCTCTGGGTGCCAATTGCAGGGGAGTGACAGTAGTAGAAGGGATATGCTTTTATCTTCTGCTCGTGAGCTTCCCAACTGTGGGGGGGGGGGAGCGCTGGGGGAAAACAGGAGATTGGGCTACTTGGGTCTTTGGCTTGATCCAGCAGGGCTCCTTTTCTTATGTTCACATGT
This sequence comes from Tiliqua scincoides, assembly GCF_035046505.1. Taxonomy (NCBI): domain Eukaryota; kingdom Metazoa; phylum Chordata; class Lepidosauria; order Squamata; family Scincidae; genus Tiliqua; species Tiliqua scincoides. The sequence goes on from NC_089835.1 coordinate 1,223,801, forward strand.
GTGCCAGGGGTTGCACCCTCAGTTCTGCAGGAGAGTGGGCTGGGTGTGGGAGAGGTCTGGTGGGTTTGGACAAGGGGAGATGGGTGGTTTCAGCACCTGAAGCTGTGCTTCCTCCCTGGCAAGGGTAAGAAGAGTTGTTAAGGGAAACAACTGTTTCCCAGTTGGGAAGGAGGAGGCACAGTTTGTGGTGGGGAGGATAACAGTGAAGAGACCAGGAGAAGCGGCTGCATACAGAGTCAGACGCTTGGTCTACCTATCTTTGCACTGACAAGCACTGACTGGCAGCATCTATCCAAGGTTTAGACAATAGGCCTGTTTCCAGCCCTACCTGGAGTTGCTGCCAGGGATTGACCTTGGGCCAAACCATGTAGCCCAGACTCTGTCTCCCTCCCTAAAAGCAGAAGTTAATGCAGAACATCAGCTTACAGTAGTGAAAGACAGGTTTTTCAGACTCCTTGAGATAGGGTGGCAGAGGGTACTTCTGGTCAAGGTTTACCTTGTTTTTGTGTGTGTGTGTGTAAACCCACACACTGCCCGAGGCAGAAAATCTAGTCGCTCCGGCAGAATGCACACAACTCTGCCCTGTGCCAGGTGACATGAGTCCCACCCTGTGCCCCTTTCAGTTCCTGTCTGTCTGACCTCGGATCAGCTGAACTGTTTGTTGCCTCTGCAGCTGTCGTGAAGGTCCCTCCACAAGCAGTCAAGGCCCTCGATGTCTGCGCTGCCCTCTCAGACACCTCACGTGCCGTGGCAGAGTCTGCCCCGGCCGCCTCTGTGGCAGCAGCTCTTGCAGTAAGTGGGGCGGAAAATGCTGGGAGTGTGGGGTACGGAGGAGAAATGCGCGGTGGTGTGCGCCGAGGAGAAATGGCTGGCGTTCCAGGAGGGCCGGGCATTGGAAACCGAGCGACGGAAATGTCCGCAGAGTTGGCACGGGCAGGAGCCGAAGAGAATAAGGAAGAGAGAGGATTGGACTTGGCGCCAGGACAGCCGGCAGATGCCAAACTTGGGTGAGTCTTGCTGTGGATGCAGGGGGTGGCGGGCATGCAGAAGTTGGGGTCCCACTAAATAAGAAGGAAGGGGACCCTACATGGGGGAGGGGCAGCAAGAAGCAAAAAGGCTGACCTGTGTGCTCTCAAGCACCCTAATTAGCAAATGGCAGCAACTGTTACCCTGCACATGCCTGATCTTGTCTGATCTTGGAAGCTAAGCAGGGTCAGGCCTGGTTAGTACTTGGATGGGAGACCGCCGGGGAATACCGGGTGCTGTAGGCTTATACCATAGTCTTTCGAGACTGAAGGTTACCAACCAACCAACCAATTAGCAAATAAAGCACTGAGCAGCTAAAGGTACCACCTCTTGGCTGCTGCGTGGGGATAATAATGCTTCCCTTTTAGGGTGGTTGTTAAAAATCAGGGGATCCAGTCTATCTGATCCATTAAAAGGAAAAAAAAAGTACAATCCAAAAGTAGGACCTTGCCTTGTTTGGGAGAACTGAAAGACTACCAGGTGGCAAACTTTTGAGTCCTACAGGATTCTTTGACACTATTTTGATTGATTTTAAATGAATGGAGCAAATTAAAAAAAACCAGTACAAAGCAGCTGAAAATAAATTAGAACTCTATCTGACGGCACGTGAAACCTCCCCCCCCCCCCCGCTTCCTGTCCTCTGCTCTGTCCTCTGAGGATGCACCTCTGCTTGGGGTGGGCCTGGCTGTGTTCAGCAGCAAGGCCAGGCAGCTGCTAGTTCTGCTTCTCCTTCCTCTTTGCTTGTGTATCAGACTTAGCTTCCTTGCCTCCTCCTCCACCCCCAGGTCTAGGGAGGATTCTCTGCCACCCACAGGGAGAAAACGGAAGTTTGCCCACAAGAGGAATGAGAAGTGAGAGACCTCTGCGGGTGGGGAAATCCTGCTCTTCCGTTGGAAGTGGGGAGAGAAGCAGGGCATCTACCCGTCCCATAGCAAGCCCCCTTTCCCTCCTGCCACAGCCCTGTTCTTTGGAGCAAACCTCCATTAAATTTAGTTTGCAGGGTGGGAGGGAGAGAGATTGGTGGGAGGGGTTTTCGCCTGGCGGCCACCTCATCAACTGGAAAGGAAATTTCCCTTCTCTTCTCAGGCCAGGGGTTCTGTGTTCTGCCTTCCTCGTGGCATGTGGCTTGGCTTACTTGTTTGAGGTGCCTGCAGCAGTATCCTCTGCAGCCGCCATTTTCAGCTCTCCTTCCAGCAGTTTCCTTGCTGCTCCTATCCTGTCCATTGTCCCTGGACTCAACCTTTAGCTCTGTTCTGTCTGTTTGCTGTCCTTTGCTTCTCTCAGGCTGCAAAGTCACACAAATTGCTCGCCCCCAAAGACAGCAGTATGGAAAACCTCACATTCACACACAGCTTTTTTTCAGCCAAAATTATGAGAGGAAACTTGACTGAGATGTTCAGCTCAAACGTGGGTCACAAGGGGAGCCATTCTGAAATACGGACCCATTTTAAAGGGTCACCTGTTGGGTGCAGGGGGCTGAGTTTTTTGGAGCAGGAAGAGGGAGGCAGGAATCCCGGGATAAACTCCGGGGGTTCACTTCTGTTAACTGAGGAGGGTGGGTAGTGGTTTGGGAACCCGTCATCAGGACATTTTTCTCTTTCCTGCCTGCAGGGCTGGTGACATCTGGAGACCCAAGGAACCGAACTCTGTGTCTGCCCCACCACGGAAGAAGACACCTCTCAAGGGAGTTGATGGGCCACAGAATGTATCTCTGTTGCCTTCCGCTGCGTCCGGGCCTCCCCCTGTGCGAAAGCGGAGGCTGGAGAAGGCCCCCACGCCTCCGGAGGCCTCCACGCCTGCGGCAGCCTTGGCCGCAGCCAGCGAAGACAGCCCGTGTCCCGTCATATCTGTCGCTTCGGGCTGTCCAGCAAGGGAAGAATCACCAGGCAGTAGCGTGGCAGCCACGCCTGGCTCTCCGGCTCAGCTGCACAGCTCGGTGGTCCTGTATCTCACAGAGGACAAGGGCCCTGCCGAACAAGCGCCTCTCATTGTCACCAGGGAAGAGGGACCTGCGGGGTCCTCGGACGCTGCCTTCCTGGCCTTGTCCCCCATCATGGGGCTGTCCCCAGAGGTGGGAGATTTTGGAGAGCCCCAGCGTTTTGGGGGAGATCATGCCATGCAAGACGCCCTGCCTGGGTCGGAGAGCAGTTGGCTAATGGCAGAACCCACAGAGGCTGAGTGTGAAGGAAGTCAGGGAGGGCTGGTGCTGCCCTCTGGAGGAAGCCCCACGCCTGCGGTGCCCCCGGTTGAGCTAGCAAGGCATGGAATGGAGCCATCTGTTGCCACAGAGGAGCTTCCTGGCCATGAGGTAGGGGCTGCGGTGAGATCACCACCCTCTCTGGAGCCAGAAAGGGAGCAGGTTCAGGTTGAAACCACCCAGCAGGCTGACGGGGTTCCATCTGGAGAGGAGGTTCATTCCACACCCCCTCCGGACCTGGAGGAACCTTGGGCAGGAGGCAAGGCAGGCCTGGACATTTGCCAAGTATCCGAGGCACTGAAAGCCCCCACCGCACTGACTAGTCTTTCCGTAGATCCTCCCTTGCAGCCGGAGGTACAGCTGGTGACAGAGAAGGACCTTGCGGGTGGTGGCTTTGAAAACCTGGCAGAGCTTCTCCCTCCCACAGAGGGATTCCGGGTAGATGCTCTGCAGGGGGAGACATCTCCTTTGGCTGCCCCACCCAGCCCAGAAAGGCAGAGGGCAGAGGGGGCCCAAGCGGTTGCTGCTGAAAGCCCACCAGGTACCCTGATCCTCGCCCAGGCAGCGGCTGAATCAGACAAAGGAGAGATGGATGGCAGAAGGGGTGTGGACCAGTGCCAAGATGCCAAGCAGGAGGCAGTGGGAGGAGAACCTCTGCGAACAAAGAACGTTGAGGCGGAGGAGGAAGAGGAGCAAGGCAGAGGGGAAGGTGGCGGAAGGAAGCTTCCAGAAGGCACTTGGGATGCTGCAGTGGCAGAGGTGTACATGCCTGACAGAGACCAGAGTGAGGCCTCGCACCTTGTACCTTCAGGAAGTGGTGCTTCCAGGCTGGGAGCAGAAGGGGCTTGCCAAGATCACAGCCTGCTTGATGACGGAAGGCTAAGTGAAGAAAGAGCACCCCGCCCAGACGGACCTTGCCCCAAACCCAGTGGGCAAGGAGCAGCCCAGGCAGCCGCTCTCCACCAGCCGAGCTCCCCGCCTCTCCAGGATTCAGCGGTGCCTGTCCCAGCACCCCGTGCCCTCAAGGAGAAGAGGGCCCAGCTCAGCCAGGAAATCCTGGCGCCAGTCCTCACGCCCCATGGCCCACCACCGGCCTTCAGAGCTCAAGGGGAGGCCCAGGTACAGATGGCTGTGCCAGCCCCTTCCTGACTGGTTGGTTGGCGGTCCTGCAGCCTCCTCTGTTTCAAAAGAATTCCGGTTGGGTTGGGATCTGCTCTCCTGCTTGTGTGTGGTGGGGGGGGGACCTTTGCTGGCAGGCACTGTCACTGTAGTAGCCTGAGAAGTTGTGGGGCCTCCAAATCTCCTTTGCAGGGTTTGGTTCTGGTGAGTTTTGAACCATTCCAGATGAGTTGGGCAGGGAATACTGGGAGGGGGGGAGTGATGAGGAAGATGATGTGCAGCTGGAGTCTTCCTCCCCATCGCATCACAGCAGAGAGGGATTCCTTAAGAGCAATCTTTTCCGCAGACTTTGCCCTGCACGCCCCGGGATCCTTTTCTCCTGCCCGCAAGATCACAGCTTCCCTGTCTTGGCAAAGCTGGCGTTTGGGACTTGGGCTAGAGAGGTTGCAGCCGCCAGGACTTAGGAGGGTCACGGCTGCGCATCTCCCCTCGCTCAGGCCCATGACTGGCTTGTTTACCCCCCCACTTTAGGTCGACTCCCCAAGCGGGCCAGCTCTTGTGAACTCCAGCCAGTCCTTGCTGGAATGGTGCCAGGAGGTGACAGCTGGCTACAGGGGTGTCCGGGTCACCAATTTCACCACGTCGTGGCGCAATGGTTTGGCGTTCTGTGCCATCCTGCATCACTTCTACCCCACGAAGATGTGAGTTGGCGCCTGTTGTAGTGATTAAGTGAGGCTGCAGAATGTTGACTAGGACCTCCTCTACCCATTACACAGAAAGAAGTGGCAAACTGAGGTTCTAGAATTCTGGCCTGTACCATTTCAAAATAAGAGGTGGGGAGAAGGCTGGGGAAGGTTCCAAAATAGGACTCCACACCTGCAGTGGGAATGATGTCATCTCAGCTTATATTTGCATGAAGTGCAAGCTTTCATGCAGAAGGAATTCAGAAAGGACAGGCTGGCTGTCTGTATGTTGTATATCTTGGATTATCAATCCATTTAAAGAATATTTGACGGATCATTTGACAGATGCATGTATACATATTGGCACTAAAAAACAGTCTGGGTATAGGTGCCTTTATTAGAGATTGTGAGCAGAAGAAAGATGGGGCTGAATGTATTAAGCCTACTATCCTGAGTCCAGCCCTGGTCTCGCTCCCTTGGCGTTGTCAAGCCCTGGCTGGCAGCATCTCAGAAGATTCAGAGCTGGTGACACTGCCAGAGACTGAGCTTGGACCCTCCCCTGTGCGCAGCAGGGGCTTCACCACAGAGGTGTGGTCCCTCTCAGGGAGCTGGGAGGTGCAGTATATTGTGTCGTCAGTATATCGATGACACCCAACTCCGGAGCTTCATGTCATCGCTCCCAGTAGCTTTATAGATGTTAAAGAGTCCTGTGGGTTGAGCTCTCCTCGCCAATGAAAATGATTTGTGGAAGTGATTGTCCTTATGGAGAAAGAACGTAGCAGGTTGGTTGAGACCTTCATTTGCATGTTGAAGGTCCTGAGTTCAAGTCCTTGGCAGCAGTTCCAAGTAAAGCTAGTAAGGATCTCTCTCTGAAGTCCTCGAGAGGTGCTGCTAGCCAGTGGATGTCCCAGAGAACTTGCTATTGTCTTCTGGTGGTCTGGGCACGTTTGCGCCCAGGGTGGATGTAAGCACAGCTCTCAAGAATGTGTTCTTCTCCCTCCCGTCTTCAGCCATTACGAAGCCCTGGACCCGCTTGATATCAAACAGAACAACAAACTGGTGAGTCAGTAGCTCTGTCCCCTCCAGGCATTTGGACATATCTGCTAGGAAATACTCTAGTTTGGAAAGGCGAGATTGGGCTGGGTGGGAGAGGTCTGTTTCCCTACCTCTGCCACAGACTCTCTGGGTGCCCTTGGTCACATCACACAGCCTTGCGGAGCTGCTGTGAGATTGACCAGGTAAGAAACACAGAGCAGGGGGATGGGAGTGTTGTGCGGCGAAGATGCCAGGGTTTGAAAATGGGAGATCTGTTACTTGTTCTCTCAATGCTTTCATCTGTAAAAATGGGTTGTTGTGTCAAGCTGGTTGCACAGTGTTGTCAAGGCGAATTGTAGAGTTGGGGCTACTAACCCCAGGCAGCCTGTTATTTGAAGCAGTGTGTCAAATATTACCTCTCTTCTCCAGCAGCTTGACCGCTGCCTCCTCCACTGCTCCTACTCCCTGGATTCAAAAAGGGATGGAGTGGAAGAGGAGGTGTGGAGGTGCAAGGTGTGTCCAGATGCAAGGGAGGGCACCAGGATACAGGTCTCTTATAATCTGGTGTGCTCCCTGGGGCATTTGGTGGGCCGCTGTGAGATACAGGAAGCTGGACTAGATGGGCCTCTGGCCTGATCCAGTGGGGCTGTTCTTATGTGGAGGAGAGGAGAATGGTGGGCTAGAGAGTCGGAGGCTCTCCTCTGTTCTGCTGATGTCCTCCTCCTTGACTCCAGGGCTGAGGAAATGCTGACAAGAATATCCTTCCGTTGAGCAAAATTTAAGAAGTTCAGGCTCTGAGTTTCTCTCTCTCTCTCCTTCTGCAATCAGGCCTTTGATGAGTTTGCTTCACTGGGAATCTCCCGGGTGATGGATCCGGCTGACATGGTCTTCCTGACAGTGCCAGATCGGCTGATTGTCATGACGTATCTGTGCCAAATCCGGGCTTTTTTCACCGGGCAAGAGCTGAACGTGGTGCAGCTCGCCAGCCATGACAGCCAGACCACTTATAAGGTGGGCAAGTTTGACACGGACGCCGCTGGCTCCATCGACGCCTCCCTCTTTTACTCGCAGCACCTGCAAAGTGCCACTGGCCAAGTGGAGTCCCCTGTAAAGCAGGAGGCTGAGGTGGACTCTGGTAGGGCTTTGAACGTTGCGGCAGGAGGTGCCCCAAAAGTAGAGGTGGAGGAATCTGCTCGGAAGCGTGCTGGGAGTGAGGAAAAGACAGAGGCTACAAAGGATTCTGGGAGCGAAGCCATAATGGAGGACAAGGAGGTAAAGGCACACGATGCCAGGCAGTGCTCTGTGGTGGTGAACGCTGCAAAGGCTGATGGGAAGACAGTGGTCAATGGGGCAGCTGTTGAACCTAAGCCTGAGTTCCTTGCCTCTGTGGAGCGTGAAGCAGAGGGTACAACAGCTGATGGGACGGCTGCGGCTGAGAGCCCCCAAAGCCTGCAGCCTTTCCCCGAGGACTCTGCAGCAGAGGCCTCACAACCTGATGGGAAAGCATCTGTTAATGGGACCCCAGGCAACTCAACCACAGAACATGGGGCAGGTTTCCTGGCCCAATTGGATTCTGAGACTGAGGCCCCAAAGGCAGGTGGAATCTCTGTGGCGAATGGCACCGTGGCCAGTGAAAGCCTTGAACCGGAGAGAGAGCTGTCGCCACCAAGGGACCTGGGAACCAAAGCATTGGAACCAGACAAGCCAATCCAAAGCACAGAACCCGAGGCCCCCGGGAGCCATGGGATGGAGGCCCCCGGGAGCCATGGGATGTTGGATGTTGCAAGGTCTGATGGGAAACCCTTGGCCAGCAATGGTGATCCATTGGTAGCCCCTCCACGGCTGAAGCGGATGGCTTCCCGAGGTGCCGAGCGCCCCTTGCAACGCGCGCTTTCCGTGGGGAGCCAGGGGCCAGTGGCCCCGCCACGAACCCATGTTGGCAAGTCCACCTTCGCGCACGTGCGTGATGCAGACCTGGTGAAGAAACGCCGTTCCCGACTCAAGAGTGAGACCCTGTCGATGGACGAAGCTGATGTGGGTGGTTCTCCTGAGGACCCTGCCAAACGGCTGGCTGTGGTGAGTGGCGCCCCTCAGGTGCCCCTGGACACGCTTCTGTGTGCTGGTGCAGTGTTGCATGCTGGATTTTCTCTTGGGGCCTCTGGTTTCGCTGTAGAGTTGTGGCTGTCCTGGTGAACTAACCGCTTTTTGTGGCAATTTTATTCAGGGTCTAACCTTGTCTGTGTTCCATGTTTTTAAGCTATGGCATGATCAGCTTCAAAATGTGATGCACAAATATTAAAAAAAATAAATATTTGCTTTAAAATCAGCTTTGAAGAACTCGCACCTCTTTGGTTCCAAGTCTGGGGCCCTAGAAAGTGAAAAGCAAGAGTACCCTTGAGCATGTGCAGAATTGCATTTGGCCTCATCACAATAACCCCCCCCCCACATGCATTTGGGGTTCAAGGAGGGCAGGACTTCCAGGCCCATTTCTTTTCAAACTGGCCATGAGGTGAGGCAGACAAATTTGATTGGGAGACTTTGTCTACTGCTCTCAGCTTGGATCACAGCTGGAGGAAAGATGCTGTGGTTTGACCTTAGTCTGTGCTTGTGGCTCTAGGCTAAGGGCTGTCATTCACCTTTTGGGGGGGGGGGGTTTCCAACTGCATAATCTGTTATTCCTTCTAACCCTAAACTTTCCCCACCTGCTTTTGTGGCTTGTTTCATATTTGGTGCCTTGTTGCACTGTCTGTTGCACTGACATAGAGATGTCCCTTTTGTCACCAAAGGGCAGGTGTGATTCAGATCCCTTTCAGATGCCACTTTTGCCCCATCCCCAAGAGATTTGAGGTGGGACTTTGAAATGATGACTTTTGGGTGCCTGTGTTGTGTGGTTGTTTTTGTGAATGACAATACAACCCATACACTATTCTTTCCCCTTTTCGTTGTACTCGGGTTATATTGCTGCCAACCTTCAGTCTCGAAAGACTCTGGTATCGCGTTCTGGATGGTGGTTCTGGAACAGCGTCTAGTGTGGCTGAAAAGGCCGATTCGGGAGTGACAATCCCTTCCACACTGGGAGCAAGTGTAGTCTGTCCCTGGCTATGGGCCTTCCTTCTTTGCCTCCGGTTATATAGACCAATGTATTTAGGGCAACTGACAAACTGGGGCTGTGGTCCTAGTTTATAGGAAGCTGCCACACTGTGTCAGCCCCTTGGCCTAGGTCAGGGGTTCCCGAATGTTTTGGCCAAAGGGCCGCATCAAATACCTGGCACAGTGTCGAGTGCCAGAAAAAATAATTTTAAATATAAAATGTAAATGAATACATTAGAGATGGAACTTGAATGAATGAATGAATGAATGAATGAATGAATGAATGAATGAATGAATGGGCTCAAATTTCCAGGATTTCTACAAGCACCAACACACCACAGAAAAAAAGCACACACTTAGACCCCCATACCACAAGCACAGCTCTGGTCTTGTTTGGTCAACTAGGCCAGAGGCTCTCAGGGGACCAGAGGCTGGATGCAGGCCAGATAGAGGCTCACTGTGGGCCACATCTCCCCCCCACCCCCGGCCAGGGTTTGAAGACCCTGCTCTAGGTAGTTCAGCAATTTCAAGCACTGGCTGGCAGCATCTCTCCAGGGATTCAGACAAGGGTTGTTCCCAGCCCTACCTGGATATGCTGTCAGGGATTGAACTTGGGACCTCCTGCATGCAAATCTCTACCACTCCACTACAGCCACGAATGAATTGTATCTTCTGCCATGATAAATCCATTTCCTTTCAAAGGGCCTCCAGACTTGTCCTCCTTGCAACAGATGAATGGAGTTGCTCTTAACCTCTCTTTATGCATCTCTCTTGCACCCTCTTCTCTCCCTACATTTCCTCTTTTCTGTTCATTGAGCCTGCATTTGTCTTGCTCATTTCAGGAGGAGGAAGTGCAGCTAAACTGAGGCCCTGATTGCGGGGTGGGACTTGCTAGTAAGTCCTGTTACCGCAGCCTGCCTCTCCCTTAATGCTGCTTTTCTCACTTCTGTGTTTGCAACTGGTGTGTGTGTGGGGGGGGGAGGCATCTGGACACCCCGAAGCTGGCTGAGAATTTTTTGGTTCTGTAACTTGTCAACCAAGACTTTTAGATGAAGAAATCTTCAATTTTCCACCTGTGCTTATTCTTATGAAAGTGTGCAGTGGAGAATCCCACATGGTTCTCTCATTTCTTTGGTCTGGTGACTCACCTCATGGTGTGATTTCCCTGTTGAAATTTTGGGTTTTGTGCCTTTTCCATGCATCGGTGCATTTGCTATTGGTACCAAGCTTGGCATATGTAGCCTGAGGTTTTTCTCGGATAAGATTTGATCTGGCTAGGTTTTTCCCCCCATTAATGATGGCCTCTCTTTCCTTCTTCCTCTTCTGCAGGATGATGTTTGTGATGAGGGTTCGAAACCCCAACATGTCGCGCTGAAGGTACAGCAGCACCCGGGTGAGTAGATTCTTGAAGGGTTGATAGGTTAGGTTGGAGCTCGGAGGTGGGTGCTCCTGTTCTGGATTCCAACCCATCTCCTAGCGGCCCTCCACGAAGGGGCAGCTCCAATCTGAGTCCCAGTTCTCCATCTCCTTGCTTCCACCTCCCCAAAGGTGCCTGTAATGGACTTGGCTTAAGAACTCCCTGCTTTTTCCACCACAGCCCCTCCAACGGCTCTGTCCCAGGAACAGCCGCAGGGTTCCAGCCTCAAGAACAGCACCAACGAAGAGGAGATTCCAGTAAGATGGGGGAAGAGCTTGCCAGTTTAAAACATAAGTTTGCTGCAAGCACAAAATAGAGCCTCCATGTCAGGAGGCACTCTATCTCCGATTACAATGGGGAAATACATACCCTGGTGCCTTGCTTGAAAGCTGAGTATGCTGGGACAACCTCCATCAGAATTATTTTGTACCTTCTTAAATGAAAGAGAAATATGCCCAAGGCAGGTCAGTCAGTCTGTGGCAGAGGAAAAACTCTGGGATCCCAGTTCAGAATGTCACTTTCTAGCTGGTAGGCAACACCTTGGATGGGGAAAGTGAAGTAAATGGCATCTGGCCTAGATGCCTCTAAAAGGGACACATTAAATTGGACACATTTCTGGAGGAAAAGTTAATAGGTTACAAGCCATGATGCCATCTCCTGGTTTTAGGAGAAGGCTACCTCAGAGGGCCAGATGCAAGGGAGGGTACCAGGACGCAGGTCTCTTGTGGTTCTTTGTGCTCCCTGAGGCATCTGGCGGGCTGCTGTGAGATGCAGGAAGCTGGACTAGGTGGACTAGGTGGAGGTGGGCCTCCAGCAGGGCTCTTCTTACATTCTTATGAAAGACCAGTTCAAATGCAGCTTTGTGCAATGCCTCGTATTTAACTCATCCCAAGTGTTTCAAGTTTCTGGAAACATTTTTGTAGGACAAATCTCCTGTTCCATATTGGTAGAGGTGGGAGAAAATGGTGATACTGAAATAAAAACACATAGCATTGTTTTCTACATTTCTCATTTTTGTTAAAAAAAAAAAATCTGTGAAAAAAATAAAACCACTTTGTTTGGTTTTTATTTTTTAATGGGTATATGGTGTGTGTGTGTGTGTGTGTGTGTGTGTGCGTGCGTGCGTGTGCGTGTGCGTGTGCGTGTGCGCGCGCGCACTTGGGTAATGACTAGGGCTGCATCCGCCCACACTATTTCACCTATATGATCTACCTAGTATATTTTTAAAGCATTGTGATTTAAAGCAGTTATGATCTATAACGTAAATTTTGAATGAAAAAAATGCACTTTCTGCACTTCTAACTCTGGAAAACATCAAAATCTGTGGAAAGAATAAAACCATTTTCTCCCACTTCTACATATTGACCTTAATGGCTTCCAGCCTCCATGGGGCCTCAACTCAGGGTTGCATGCAGCAAAGTCCCAAATCAATTCCTGAAAGAATCTCTAGGTAGGGCTGAGAAAACACCTTGCCTGGGTTTTGTGGAGAGGTGTTGCTGCCAGGCAGGGAAGGTAATGCTGAACTCAGCAGGTAGCAGCTCCCCATGAACCCAGAATGCCCAGCTCTCATGCTTTCTCTGGCTTCACCCTAGCGGTTCCAGGACACCAGCCAGTATGTGGTAGCCGAACTCCAGGCTTTGGAAACCGAACAGAGGCAAATTGATGGACGGGCTGCTGTTGTGGAGAAGGATTTGCGGGGTCTCATGGAATCAGGTAGGAAAAGAATGCTGGATCTTGAAAGCCCAAAATGCACCCCCCAGTACTGGCTGGATTTGTCCCATGCAACCTGTAGGCGCCACCTGCTGTCTGAATGCGAGACTGCGCCCCAGATTCTCTGGGATAAATTGCTCAGACTTTTAAGCGCTGCAAAATGATCTTGGTCATTTTCAGCTTGAGCAAGGTTGCAACTGACTAAAGGAGGGGTTTAAAAGGTGTAGGGGTGACCGAACTGGATTAAATCTGGGCCCTGCTGGATCAGGCCAAAGGCCCATCTACTCCAGCTTCCTATATCTCACAGTGGCCCACCAGATGCCTCTGGGAGCACACAAGACACCTGCATCCTGGACTCTTGCATCTGGCATTCTGAGATAGCCCACTTCTAAAATCAGGAGTTGTCCATAGTGTGTATCTGCAGCTCAGAGCTGGAGGGACTTTAATAATGCAGAGGCAGAACTGCTGTTTTAGATATAGATGGTCCCACCTTAAGCCATTTCAACCCAACGTTGCATATACACAACAGGGACAACAACAACAACAACAACAACAACAGTATTTATATACCGCTTTTCAACAAAAAGTTCACAAAGCAGTTTACAGAGAAAGTCAAATATCTAATGGCTCCCTGTCCCGAAAGGGCTCACAATCTAAAAAGATGCAACACCAGCAGACAGCCACTAGAACAGACAGTGCTGGGGTGAGGTGGGCCAGTTACTCTCCCCCTGCTAAATAAAAGAGGAGCACCCACTTGAACCAAATGTGTACACCTGTGGGCTGGGCAGAAACGAATTAAATCTCCAGAAGTATCTCCAGGAAGGGCTATTTAAGATCCCAGAGAGCTGCTGCAAGTCAGTGTTCAGAACCCTGTGCCAGAAGGCCAGACTCTGCAGGTTGCAGCTTTCTGTGTTCACTCCTGACCAGTCCCATGTAGCAAATAGGGGCACTACTGAGCCACTTGGTGTTGCATTTTAAGAAAGAGGAAGGCTCCTCACCCACACACCCACTCACTTGCACACTCTGGTCTGTTTCAGGTGCGGACAAGCTGAGGGAAGAGGAGCTGATCCAAGAGTGGTTCACACTAGTGAACAAGAAGAATGCCCTGATCCGCCGACAAGACCAGCTGCAGCTCCTGTGAGTGAGATGGCAGGAAGGCAGGCAGGATGGAAGTGATGGGACTTCCTGTGACATACACCCCTTCGTCCCGATTCCCTCCTGCCAGGATTTTGCACCGTCTTGGGGAAGAGAGTTGGCCATACCTGCCTTGGTCCATCGCCCTCTTGACGTCTCTGTTCAATCATCCTAAAATGTAGCACAGCAGGGTATACGACTTCCAGGCATTTGTCAAACAAACTTTTCCATGTGGGGATTGTACTCAAATCAAGGGGACTCTGTGGTCTGAGAGTCACATTTGTAACCCTTTTCCTGCCCTTCCTGTTTTTTATCATGATCACCCTTTCTGCCATCTCCCTAGCTGATGATATTTTGGGGTGAACAAGGTCCCTGCCTGATTCTCCCCAAAACATCCTCTGACCCAGAGAAGAGGTGAGTGGCTGTTGTCTATCCCACCCTTCTTTCAAAGAGCTCAGGGTAGTAAGCAAAGGGATCTGCAAGAGGAATCTGAAGGCCTTAGGAGTGGACCTCAACAAGTGGGAAACCCTGGCCTCTGAGCGGCCCGCTTGGAGGCAGGCTGTGCAGCATGGCCTTTCCCAGTTTGAAGAGACACTTGGCCAACAGTCTGAGGCTAAGAGGCAAAGAAGGAAGGCCCATAGCCAGGGAGACAGACCAGGGACAGACTGCACTTGCTCCCAGTGTGGAAGGGATTGTCACTCCCAAATCAGCCTTTTCAGCCACACTAGACGCTGTTCCAGAACCACCTTTCAGAGCGCGATACCAGAGTCTTTCGAGACTGAAGGTTGCCAACACACACAGTAAGCAAAGCTATCCCCCTTCTCCTACACCCTCACAACAACCCTCCGAGGTAGTCAGGCTGAGAGTCGGGTGTCCAACACAAGGTATCCTGGTAAGCTTCATAGCTAATGGGGTGTCCCAACATGGGTCTCCTGGTCCTTGTCCCCACAGCTACATCAGAGGCTTTCAGCAGGTAGCAAATAGGTCCCAATAGGCAGATGGGTTGTAGCAGAGCTGCCACCACCATCTTGTTAGGGGGCTAAGCACTGACACTGCCTTTTCTTGCAGGATGGAAGAACAAGATTTGGAGCGGCGGTTTGAACTCTTGAGCAGGGAGCTGAGAGCCATGATGAGCATCGAAGGTGAGGGGTGACCCTGAGGAGGGGACCAGGATGAGGCAGGGGACCCACTGAGAGCCAAGCAGAAGACAGCTTGCCTCGAAGGTCACACCAATGGCCCCCACCACCATAGTGTGACTGCAGCCTGCCTGGCAAGCCTGAGCCTTTGCACCATCCCAGGGGGTTTTTCCTAGCTGGAAAAACACATAGGCTGGGATAGCAGTCGCGGAAATTCCGAGGGCTTGGCAATAGTAGAAGACACAGGTTTGGCTTGTAGGTGAAGTCAGTTGAGTCTGTTACCTCAGGGGGCAGAGTGGCAATTGTGTTTATAGGCCACCAGAGGGTGCCAAGGAGCCAGCTGAGCACTCAGCAAATGCCCTTTCAGATCACTGGCTCTCTGGCACCCTCTGCTGGTCCCTACATGCAGTTGCCCTTTTCCAAAGCTACCAAGGCCTTTTCTAAGAGCTCAACTGCCCTCATCCGCCCCCCCCCCCGGCAACTTTAGAACTGTAGCAGCTGCATTTAAAGGCCGGTAGAAGACCCTGGGAAGTGTCTCCAATGCCTTCTTGCCCACCAGTATCTTCTCTACACATCCTCTCCTACTCTGTTCCCCTCTTCCTTTCAATTCCAGGGAGTGGGGAGGGGGAAAGAGATGAGGGGAGAGGACAGGGGAGACAGCATTCAGTGAGCTGCCTCAAGCACCAGATGGGGAGGTCTCGCCCCCCCCCACTCCCCGAAGATACAGGGCTGCACAGAGCCTAGGTTTTGATAAAACTATGGAGTCGTCATCAGCCATGATCTGTGTTTCCTGTCCCTGTTTCTCCTTCCCTTCTAAGACTGGCAGAAAACAGATGCCCAGCAGCAGCGCGAGCAGCTCCTCCTAGGAGAGCTGGTGTCCCTTGTGAACCAAAGGGATGAGCTGGTGAGAGACCTGGACATCAAAGAGAGGATGTAAGTCCCCCTCTTTCCCCTCCCTTTTGTGCACAGGGGGTGTTGGACAGTCCTAACTTCCACATACCTCACTTGTGGAGTGTTCTTGCAGATGTGGACTTTGGGGCTCAGGGACGGGGTGGCCAAGATTTTTAGAGCAAGCATTGACACTGCCTAGGAAACTGCTTCCTACTGAGTCCAGTCATTGATCCAGCTGGTTAAGCACAGTCAGGCACTGACTGGCAGCAGCTCTCCAGGATTTTCAAGACAAGGAGCTCTTTCTCAGCCCCCCCCCCCGTCCCATGCAGAGACACTGCCAGGGATTACACTTCAGCATACAAAGTAGGGGCTCTGACCATGAGCTGCAGCCCCCTCCCCTAAAAGTTGCTTGCTGGAGAAAGCAGGCATTCAAAAGGAGGACAGCTGGAACGATCACAGAATGTTCTGGGAGAAAATGGATCTAGCAGCGACTTGTGCAGCAGGGGGTCCATCTCCCCATTTGGTGTAACGGGATATTTCTTCTGCCTCTTCACCCTTCGCTCCTCTTGCTTCATTTCCTTCTCTCCCCCTTGACCTCCCAGAGCTCTCGAAGAGGACGCCCGACTAGAACGAGGACTGCAACAGAGACGCCGCAAGCTCAGCCGCAAGGAGAAGTGTCGTGTCAGCTGAGAAGAAGAGCCCACTGGACTTTTTTCTTGCTCACCCCCTCCGTGCGTGATGGCAGGGGGCATGCAGCAAACAGCACTTCTTGCTCCCCCTCCCCAAAGCCCACCTCCAAATCTCCACCTGCCTCCACAGGGGGACCCTTTCCGGCCACAGTATTCCCTCCTGCCTGTTACCCAAAATGCTCTCAGCTGCTCGTCTGTTTGACGTAACTTGTGCCAAAGAGATTTTTGTTCCCCCCCCCCCATGGGGCAATCCAGCACTGCTCATTTCCTTTGACCCCATTGCTCTGCCTTTCCCAGAGGTGATGTGGGGGGGGGGGGCAACATTTTTTAAAAGGGCAGTGCCCAGGAACCCTCTACCCAGAGGGCAGAAGCCAGCCTCGAAACCTATTTATTTGTGTGTTTTGTGCATGTGTGAGCTCCTGTTTGGGTTTAAGAACAGGCACTGCTGTCATCCCTTCTCCATCCCCCCCCAAGCCAGGATGCTGTATTTTATTTTATTTTTTAATTATTGACGCTGTTCTTTTATGGATGGTACAGTCACAACATGCCTTGAACACTCCGAAGGCCAGATGCAATATTGGTAAGGTTTTGTTTCCATTATTTTCCTGTCTTCCTCTCTGCTTGCCTCGGCCTGATCCGTCCCAGGTTATTTGCACTAAATTTGTACCAGGTTTGAAAAATAAAGACATCAAAAGGTGCCTGATTTGAGAAATTTTACTTTGTGGTCTGAAACAAGAAGTGGGCAATTTTCCATCCCTGAGAACTGGCCTCCTTTTCTGCCAGGCAAAGAGCCCCGTGCGACTTTGAGGCTGGTGTATTCTTAATGGAATGGAAGCTGTTTTAAGACTTGCAGAGTACTTTTACCTACTTGGTAGCTTATGCACTGGCTACCACCTGGTGGAAACATGAGGTAACAACCATTTGTTTTTAAAACTTGAGAAACAGAAGAAACCAAGCAGGGTGTCTAAACATTTTGGCAGGAGGGCCACATCATCTCTCAGACACTGCGTTGGGGGCCAGGAAAAAAAAGAATTCATTTAAATTTGAAATTTGAATAAATTTACACAAATATATATATTAGAGATGGGACTTATATGAATGAATGAAGGTCTTGCAATAGCTCAAGGCCTGTAAAAGGCCCTGCACAAAGCAAGGCCGGCCTTTCCTTCGCTGCCGCTGCTGCATCACAGAACGTGAAACAACAAGCAGTGGAGGGGGCCCTCGGTCTGAAGCTCACGCAAGAGGTTGAACAGTCACCCTCACACTGAGAGCAGTCACACTGGGCCAGCATAATCTCTAGCAAGTCTCTGGAGGGCCAGAGGCTTATTGGAGACTGGAGGCTCCCTGCGGGCCAGATTGGGGGTCCCTGAGGGCCGCAAATGGCCCCGGGGTGGGGTTTGGGCACCCCTTGGCCTAGAGGAAGGGTGGAGAAGAGGAACAGTGGAGGAAAGGAGGGTGGTGGGCTAGAATGGTGTGCTTTTCCAATCCAGCGAAAATGTGGGAGACTCCCGTCTCCTAGCAGAGGAAATTGGCTTGCTTGGACACTGGACCCCTGGCACGCTGTCCAGTGCATCCAATGATCTGGAAAAGGAGAATTTTTGCATGCAAGGAAATTCAGCTTGGCACCGAGGTGAGTTGGGAGTTCCATCCCCCAAGAATTCTCCCTGCCCCACTAGACCCCTACTTTTCTCCCCTAGCTAAAAATATTCTCCCTTAGAGAGGAGTTTGGGAACTCGTCACCACTGGTGATGAGTGAGGGTGCAGTTGTGGCGCACTCTCCCTAATGAGAAGTCAAGTGGCAGCTTGCTCCATCGGCTCCTCGTGGGGAGTTCCTCCAGACACTGTGGACAAGGCAAGCTGGTCTCTGGCCAAGATTTCCAGATGGTCGTCGTCCTCGCTGGGTAGGTCCCGGCTGGGGGTGAAAAAGCCAACAAAAGCCTGGATTCCCCGTAGCCTATATGCTGTCTCAAGAGCCACAAGCATGGCCAACAAGCCCACAAGTAGGTAGCCTGGGGTGGGGAGTAAGAAAGGAGGGGGTCAGTGAGCAAAGCAACAACTGCCTTTTTAAACCTTCCCCAACCTGCCCTGCTCATTTGTCATCTAATTCCCTGATGTAGCCTCTCAAGTTCCTTATGCTGGATGCCAAGCTACTAGTCCTCATGGTCACAGAGCTGTAGCTGATAGGGAAATACTATCTGTCCTCCCTTTTTGCCTCTTTCTGTACAAGGTCAGCCCCTGTGTGCACACCCTTCTCTTGTCTCCCCCTCCCTGCCCTCCTTTTTAAAGAGACAGGAGCCCTATTCAAAAAAGCAGCCTCTATGCCAGAGACTACCCATCTTCCTGTTCAACCGGTGACTTACAAGTGATGCTGAGCTCATACAACTCATGCAGAGGCGGCTGCGAACTGCCCCGGGGCACGTAATCCCCCAGGCCGATGGTGCTGAGCGAGATGAAGCAGAAATAGACGGACTCCAAGAAGTTCCAGGTTCCCTCCAGCGCCCAGAAGCAGATGGCGGGGATCAGGATGAAGAGTCCAACCGTCACTAGTCCCAAAACGGCAGCGTGGCCCAGGGCCACCCGTTCCACAGAGAAGCCCCACCGCCTGTGGATGTAGCGGACAGGCCGGTAGCTCACAAGAGGCAACAGGAGCTGCAGCAGGCAGGCCAGGAACACCAGCGTCAGTGGGATGCCCAGGAACGAGTAGAAGATGCAGATGATCTTGCCCCAGTCCGAGAGAGGCACCGTGTGCCCGTAACCTGCAGGCAGAAAGGATCACCCAGGATAAGATGGTTGGCAACCTTCAGTCTTGAAAGACTATGGTATAAGCCTACAGCACCCAGTATTCCCAGGCGGTCTCCCATCCAAGTACTAACCAGGCCCGACCCTGCTTAGCTTCCGAGACCATGGTATAAGCCTACAGCGCCCGGTATTCCCAGGCGGTCTCCCATCCAAGTACTGACCAGGCCTGACCCTGCTTAGCTTCCGAGATCATGGTATAAGCCTACAGCATCCAGTATTCCCAGGCGGTCTCCCATCCAAGTACTGACCAGGCCTGACCCTGCTTAGCTTCCGAGATCATGGTCTAAGCCTACAGCACCCGGTATTCCCAGGTGGTCTCCCATCCAAGTACTAACCAGGCCTGACCCTGCTTAGCTTCCGAGATCATGGTATAAGCCTATAGCACCCGGTATTCCCAGGTGGTCTCCCATCCAAGTACTAACCAGGCCTGACCCTGCTTAGCTTCCGAGCTCATGGTCTAAGCCTACAGCACCCGGTATTCCCAGGCGGTCTCCCATCCAAGTTCTAACCAGGCCTGACCCTGCTTAGCTTCCGAGATCAGATGAGATTGGGCATGTGCAGCGTAATGGTTGCTGTCAATCCCAGGACATGCATCCCCATCCATCCCATGACTGCGGTCATGAACCCACTTGTGGCCCTCTCAACCGTAATCTCATGTGCAACATGTGGATAAGGTTGCTCAGCCTTGCTGCACTGTTGTAAAGTCTGGTCTCCGCCCTCTCTGGTGGTCTGACTCCCAAGGGCTCCCCCACGGACTATCAGAGAAGATGGAATGGCCTGCTCACAGCCACAGCGGACACTTCAATGGTTGCGGCTGTGCGCACTCCATTCTCTGCCCTCTTTGGTGGTTCATAGGAGATTGATCACTTCCAGTGACTTGGCATGCAAGCAAAGGTGATATTTTTTCCTGAGACCTTGCAGACCACTTCTGAGTCTTGCAGACTTGTGGTACCCCAGACCACAGGTTGGGAACCAGTGGCCTAGAGAGACCTGCACATCTTTAAAGAAATATGTGATGCCTCTAAAAAACCTCAATTAAGCATTTTCTTAACAAGCTGGATCTCTCCCTAAGCCCCTTTAAATACTATTCTCTCTCCTCTTGCCCCACCCTCCCACTCTGTATTTTGCAGGTTCTCTTTGTATTTTGGAGGTTTCCTTGAGACCAGGCAGACAGAGCTAGTTGAGGAACAGGCTGCTTTGTGATTCCAGGGAAGGCAGGAAACATGCCTGGGCAAACTTGGATCACAGACAGCTGAATAATATATTGGTCTTTGAAACAGACAGCATCAAAGAAGAACCATGTATATACTTAAAGCAGTGATTCCCAAACCATAGGTTGGGACCCACTGGTTTTTGGGATCTGATTTTGGGTGGGTCCCCAAAGAGTGATCAGATAACTAATTGCCTCAAGCTCTGAGGCTGTTCAAAAATCAGATACTGCTCAGTACCTGCAAAGAGCTCAGCTCCTGCAGTTTGCAAGCATATGTTAACATAGGGAGATACATGTCTGAAGGTCTTTTTCTGGTTATTATAAATAAATAAAATGCTTCTTTCTAGACCTTTTATAAAGTCTGGTAAACCAAGGTGGGTCCTGATTTTCAACCAGTGTGCTGTGGCACACTGATGTGCCACAAATGGTCCGTGGGTCTGTTGTGGGAGTTTGGGGGAGGGTCATTTATTAGTATGGCCATTGGAGTTGTGAGCACTAGCACTAGCAGCACAGTGTGCCTTGTCAGTTGTAAAAAAACTAAAAGTATTCCCTTGACAATTTTGGTGCTTTGTCAGTGTGCCTTGAGATGAAAAAGGTTGATAATCACTGCTGGAGTGTTATTTTTAACAGTGGGTCCTAGCTCTAAAACATTTGGGAACCACTGATGCTGGCCTACTGTGACAGTCACCTTAAGCCAGCCATTTTCAGCGACTGTCTGCTGTGCCATGGGAGTTTGGGAAGGGTCATTTATTAGTAGAGCCACTGGAGGATGTGAGCCCCCCACGAACAGCATGGTGTGCCTTGTCAATTTCCAAAAACTGATGGTGTGCCTTGACCATTTTAGCAACTTGTCAGTGTGCCACAAGACAAAAAAAAGTTAAAAATCACTGCCTTAAGCAGTGGATTGGTGTGCGTGTGTGTGTGTGGGGGGGGGGTTGCTCACAGTCTACCTGCCCAGCTCAAGCTACTATATGTTTACAGAGCTCTCCTCCTCTTCCTCTTCTCTGAGAAAAAGGGAGTGGAGCAGAAGAGGAAGTGTGAAGGAGAGGAGACAGGAGGGCAAGGTTTCTCAATCATTTTTTGCTCTAGGCTCATTTCATAATATGGCGGGAGAGTTAGAACAAACCACAGAACATATTTCTTTAGCCAGAGTGTAATTAATCAGTGGAACCCCTTGCCACAGGATGTGGTGATGGCATCTGGCCTAGATGGCTTGAAAAGGGCAGATTGATGGAGGAAAAGTTCATCACGGGTTAGAAGCCATGATGGTATGCGCAACCTCTGGGTTTTAGACGTTGACTATCTCAGAATGCCTGGTGCAGGGGATTACAATAGGATGCAGGTATCTTGTATCTCCGAGGCATCTGGTGAGCCACTCTGAAATCCAGGAAGCTAAATTAGATGGGCCTCTGGCCTGGCCTGATGCCCCCCACTGAGAACCACTGGGCTAGTGCGTCTTCAGTGCACTTGAACACCACCCTCCTCTCCTCCACAGTTCTGCTCCATTTCCCTCTTCCTTCCTTCCAGAGGGGCCCAGCCCTGCACACAGAGTGTTTTGTGCATCCTCCTTGCTCCAAAACACTTGTGCTCTGGAGGACAATAAAGCGATAATGACCACAAGCGCAGAATGACCTGTTCTTCAGGTCGGTCTTGACTGTTGCTGCTCCTGGATTTGCTTGGCTAGATGAAGTTGCAGAAAGTCTCCTGGAGCAGAGACCGGGCTATTGTCTTGAGTTGGAAGGGGGCAAGCCTGAGTTGGGCCGATTCTGTGCCAAGGTCCTTCGCTTTTATTGGTGACACTATTGTTTAATTCTTGCCAACAGTGTTCTGGCAGGGAGGGCAGAGGGGACTCAAACAGAAATGAAACCAGATTCTGAAAAGTTTATATACTCTCAAGTAGCTGCAATGAAGGAGGTTCTGGCTGGAGGCAAGGAAGGGGGACTATGGCAGCTGCAGGGGAAGGAAAATCTGCCCTGGCCCAAATCACCTCCCTACGTTGACCCACCAATAAATCATAGAGTTGGAAGGGATCCACAAGGTCATCTAGTCCAACCCCTGCCTGTAGTAGGAAATCTGCTGACCCAGAGCAAAAGGCCTCTGCAAAACTGCACCGTGTCCTTAAGAGCAGCTGGGCTCCTGCTCTCAACAGCCAAGAATCAGATTTGCAGAACAGCCAAGGAAGTCCTGACACCTCTCTGTCTGGAAGGGGGGGGTTCATTTCCGGGGCCATTTTTAAACTGGGGGTATAGAAACTGACACCCCAAGCAAAGGCAGTATTTTAAATAATGACACAGGGCGGAGAAGCTGAGCTGCAACTCAGGCCCCCCCACTTCATATCTCCCCTGAGCAAGCTACCCCTTGGGGGGGCAGAAAAAGCAGGGGATTCTGCTGCTCTCCAGTGGCCACGAAAGAAACTGCCACGTAAGTTTTCCTATTGCAATTGGGCTGAACATGCAGCATAAGTAGACCCGCGTCTTGGAGACCAGATCTAAAGGGGGCGGGGGTTTCTGGGTCACTAACAGACGTTCCTACAAAAAGCCTCAAGGCCCCACTGAGCGGGTTCCTGGCAGACTTGAGAGGCGATCCCCGGCTCAGCCTGCTCCCCCAGCACCTTCATAAGCCACCCTTGCTTGGGTGCCTGCGACCCCCTGCCACCCCAAGGAGGCTGCCAACGCCTGTTTTCTGCCTCGCTCCTGCACCTTTTCCTCCGTTCAAAGCGAGAGAGTTTCCATCTCCCCCTCCCCCGCCTGGTGCATTCCGGCGTGGTCTTTTAAAAAGCACAGGCGCAGCACCAGAAACGAAAGGTGGCAACCCTACTTGGGACCAGTTGGTGACTCCCGATCGGGGGTGAAGAGGGGGGGGGGTCCCGAGTTCAGGGGCTTGGCCAGACCAGCGTTATGAAAGACACGCAGACCCAGGCAGACTCCCCCTTCCCAAAGACCTGCAGACAGTGGCGTAGCTAGAGGGGGGCAAAGCACTAAGTCTTGCAGGGTGCAAGCGGCCCTCCCCTTCGGGGCCATTCCGGGCGGGGGGGGAAACGGAGGCGTATGCCTGGCTCAGAAGGGGGGCCCCTGCAGCACTGAGGGCCTTCCCCCCCAGCGACGCCACTGCTGCGTGGAGGCGCCTCGGGGCGCAGACCCTTTCCCCGGCGGCGGCGCCCCGCGGGCAGTACCGGTGGTGGTGAGGACGCTGGCGGCGAAGAAGAGGGCGGAGGTGAACTCCCAGGTCTGGTCCTGCTCCTGCGAGAGGTTCCCCGCCGCCCCGCGGCCGGCGCCGGCGCGCAGGAGGCGCTCCAGCAGGGCGTCCAGGCGCTCGGCGGAGAGGCAGGCGCCGTGCCGGGCCAGCAGGCGGGCGCGGGAGGCGCGCAGGGCGGCCCGCAGGGCGCGCTCGGGGGGGCCCTCCAGGGCCGAGAGGGCCGCGGCGCCCAGCAGCAGGAAGAGCCCGTAGGCGCCCAGCAGCAGCCCGTAGCGCCAGCGCGGCCCGCACGCCCCGCGCAGCTGCTCCATGCCCGGCACTCGGGCGCCGGAGCCCTGCCCGCCCCCTGCCCCGCCCGCCTGCCCGCAAGCCAGGTGGCAGGTGGCGCCCAAGCAGCCGAGCCCGGAGCCTCCCCCTCCCTCGGGCGTCTTTCGAGTGGAAGCCCTTCGGGGCAGGGAACCGTTCGATGGAAGAAACGAGCCTGCATTGGGAACGATTGGGTTAGAAGTGCTTCTATCAACGATATCAATTCCGTCTAATGTGAATTGGCTGCTGCCTCAGATGAATTTCAAAGCGTGACCCACGAGAACAGTTTGCAGGGGTGTCAGACCTGGACGTGTCCCTTAAAGCAGGGGTCTCCAAACCCCACAGGGTGCCTCTACCCGCTGGCCCAGCTGACTAACCCAACCAGAGTGTGGGGTGGGGGGCTGGGGGTCCATTTAAGTGTGTGTGCTTTATTTCCTGGGCTGTGTTGCTGCTCGGAGAAATCCTGGACATGTGAGCCCGTTCGTTCTTTCATTCCAGCCATTCATCTAAGTTCCATCTGTAATGTGTTTAAATTTTATATTTAATTTCTTTTCCCCGCCAGCTATTTGATACGGCCCTTCAGCCCTGCAACTGTGATGAAGAAGGCAAATTCCACGCTAGGGGTCATCAGGACAAGAGAATAAGGCTGCAGTCAGCCCTAACCACACTTTCCTGAGAGTAAGCCCCATTGAACAAAATAGGACTTACTTCTAAGTAGACCTGGTTAGGCTGGTGCCCTAAGGCTGCAGTCCTAGCCACACTTACTTGAGAGTAAGCCCCATTGACTATAACAGGACTTACTTCTGAGTAGACATGCATAGGATTGGACTCTCAGGCTGCAATCCTATCCGCACTTTCCTGGGAGTAAGCCCCACTGAACACAATAAGACTCACTTCTAAGCAGACATGCATAGGAGTGTGCCCTAAGCCTGCTTATGTTACATTGGCTCTATATAAATCTAGGGTGTAGCCAGCCACATTGAGGCTCCTGGATACTGTTAGGCGGGCCAGGGCTGGTCCACCCACAAGGACAACTAAGGGCCCAATCTTATCAAATTTCCCAGTGCTGGTGCAGCTGTGCCAGTGGGGTGTGTGGTGGAGGGGCAGTCACTGCAGCCTCCTTGAGGCATGGGAACATGTGTTCCCTTACCACAGGGCTGCACAGAGCAGGAAAGTTGGATAGGACTGGGCAGCAGATTGGCAAAGGGGTGCCCACCTATGTTGCCTGCTCCCCTCCACTGACTGCTAATCTCACCTCTGCCATGAATCCTCATTGATACCAATAAGCCCAGCTCACAATATGGAAATATCCCAAGATGCCCAGTTCACCCATAAAGCTCTTCTCTGACCAAAAGCCAGCATCTAAAATCCCTCTTAGAGAACAGGCTAACTGTGGTATACGTTTACAAGGGTAAATAGAAAGTCATAAACAAGAGCCATAAACTAATAAAAGGGATGCATAGAGTACCAGATCCTATCGAATTGCCCTCCTGAACATCCTGAGGATCAAGATGTTGATCTGATAACCAAGCCAAATGTTTGTGGGACTGTTGGTCTGTTATTTTTCCCATGCTTGCCATGGATGTGTTTTGCTCTCTTTGTGTGCTCTTTTGTCCCCCCTCCCCTACCTAGTCTACCCTATAAAACCACCATCATTGTAATTGTTCGGGGTCTCTCCGTGTGTGTGTGTGTGTGTGTGTGTGTGTGTGTGTGTGTGTGTGTGTGTGTGTGTGTGTGTGTGTGTGTAGGGTCCCGTTTGCAAACGAGAGTAAACGTAAGAAGTCCTTTGAATTCTCCTGTCGCCTGTTTGATTGTCTCTCCAAAATCCAAAGAATCATGTGTGTGTTCATTTGGGAACATCATCAAGCCACTCCCTCTTGGTGAGACCAAGTCTTCCCCACTTGTGAGACCAAGTCTTCCCCACTTGTGAAATGGGGATTATGCTACCTTGCAAGGTTGTTGTAACAGCAACATCAAGCTAACACATACATAGCCATTTGCCCTCTCAAAACGCCCTACACACAGATTGGAAATAATAATCGTAATTCCTAATCTAGTGCAAAAAATGACGAGAAAGTCTATACTGGCTTGGTTGTTGTCTGGTGCTGGAGTTCCTGGGCACCTGGTGATAAGTAGAGCTCAGGATCTCCAGCAGAGCAACCAGGACTGGGGACTACTGGAAGTGCAAAATTCACAAGAAACACCAACAAAGAAGTAATGAGATGCTATTACAAGGCTAACCCAGCCAGAGAAATTGAGAGGCTGTGGCAGAAAAAGACCAAAGTGATCCTGGGTGGTGATTGGCACCCTCGGTGCTATTCCAAAACACCTTGAAGACCACCTGAGCCACAGAAATGATCATCCAGCAACTACAAAAGCAGCTTGACTGGGAACGGCTTACATCTTGTGACGATATTTATAACAGCAACATAGGACAAAAACCAGGCACCCCAGGTCCTTGGGAAGGGCTCAATGTCCGGATAAAGCAAACCAGTCATCACATCTACCTGACTGTGCAAAAAGCTCATCATAATAATTTTTTGTGCTGCGGGAGTTTTGCTTGCACTTCAGGGCCCCCTCCCCACCCCGGCTTGAACTGTCATAACCCACCAGCCTGACACAAAAGCCAACCCAGAGAGTGCCAAGTAGGAAGCTGGCTCAGGCTGCAGTCCTGACACTGATCAAGGGAGATAGGTGGCGTAGGGTGACAAAACTTGCCAGGATGGCGGAGAAGCATTTGTTCCACCTGGCTCCTGGGAGGAGTGGCAGTGGAACAAAGCTGCAGTTCCAGGAGCTCCTGTGACCCACTTTCAGTTGCTACCAGTGAGAGAGAGAGAGAGAGGGTGATCCACTATCAAACACACACAAGCTACACCTTTGGGAGTGTTCAGGGAGGGGCTGTGCTCAGTGATTGCATAGAGGAGGGCCCAGGTTCAATTCCCGGCACCATCTTCAGGCAGAGCTCCCCCCCTTTGAAACCCTATGGAACTGTTGTCAATCAGCAAAACTCTTGGCCCAAAGGCCACACCTGTATCTGGAAATTGGCACCTGGATGCCAGGCAGACCTGTTATAATCACCGGCGCAGCGTTGAGTTCAGCTCTGCAAACATGTATTTTGCATTCCATTTTTTTAAAAAACATTCAAGCCACACACTTATCTTCCTGTTTTGCAACGCCCATGCTTGAGCTGGAGGAGTTCTGGGGAGGGAAATAGGAACCTTCCCTGCTTTGGAATCATAGAATCAGAGGGCTGGAAGGGAAGCTCATATAGTCCAGTCCAAGCCACCACTCAGTGGAGACCACATCTGTCCACCTCCCAGCAGCCAAGGGGCCACACTAGATTCTGCCCTCCTTACTTGGGTGCCACCTCACCTGCTCTCTGGATTCAAAAAGAAGGGAATGGAGCAAAAGCGGAAGTGTGGAGGGTTGGGAATGCTCCAGCCCAGTGGTTCTCACACATTTAGCACCAGGATCCACTTTTTAGAATGAGGCTCTGTCAGGACCCACCAGAAGTGATGTCATGACTGGAAGTGACATCAGCAAGGAGGAAAATTTTTTACAATGCTAGGCTGAAATCCTACCCATGTGTAAGTCCCATTGACTATCATTGTTAAAGGAATACACAGAATAACTCGTTAAAAGTACAGGTCTGTAACATTTCCCCAAATGCAGTCACATTCATGGTAGCATCAAGTTTAATAAAATACTGCAATGAATGGGGACCCACCTAAAACTGGCTCCTGATCCAGTTTGAGAAACACTGCTGTAGTTCACCACTCTTGCTCTGTTCCCCCATTTCTGGTCAAATCCAAGAAGGAGGAGCTATGTGGGGGGGGGGGTCACCCACCCTTGGTCATCTCCTACCTGGATGGACCAGCTGCCCTAGTGGGCAGTGACCCTTCAGCCCTACAAGGAAGAGGGATTTTCTCTGCCCAGTCATCAGAGACCCAGAGCTATCAGAGCCTGAAATTACTGCCCTGAACTTGCAGAGCTGGAATGTGACCAGTGAGCAATTTCCCCTCCCTAATCTCCTTAGCCAAACAGCTGAGCTAGAAAGGTGGCAGCAGCTCCCCAGGGCTCTGCCCTGCCCCGAACAAGGAAGGGTGGAGGCTGCAGAAGTCTCAGTCCCACTGTGTTCCATAGGACTTACTCCCAAGTAAATTTGCCCAGGACTGTAATTTTAATGTAACGTGAGCCATGCATCTTTTGGGAAAGGTGACGACCTATACAGCAGGGGTGTCAAACCTGATTTATACAGTTGGCCAATTCATGGTGCCGGCTGAGGGCAAGAAGTGATGTCATTAAGCAGGAAGTGATGCCACAGATGATGGCCAGATATAAGCACTTTGAAATGACAGAAGAGAAAATGTGCAAATCGTCCATAATTTCAAGCTATGAGAGATCCCAACTGTCATGCTGGGAGAGTATGGGTGCCAGATAAATTGCTTCCAGGGGCTGCACTTGGCCTGTGGGCCTTCTGGTTGTCACCCCTGGCCTAGAGACTGTGTGTACCCCTAGGCAAATTTCTCAGTTTGCTTCCTGCTTAACCTGATGCTCTGCTCAGGTCTCTTGAAAAACACGTCAGAGAGAGCACCTGGGTATCTTTCACCTGCTCCTGCTGCAGGAGGAATGCTGGAGCCCCACCCTTCCCCAGAACCCCACTGAATGTACCAGTCTTGCCCTAATGAGGAGAATAAAAAGGAACATAAACTGTGGCAAAAGAAATGTGATACGGGAGGCCAAGAGGAACACATGAGGAACACATGGCCAGCAACATTAAGGGGAATAATAAAAGCTTCTTCAAATATGTTGGAACCAGGAAACCCACCAGAGAAGCAGTTGGCCCACTGGATGGTGAGGGAAGGAAAGGGGAAATAAAAGGAGACTTAGAGATGGCAGAGAAATTAAATGAGTTCTTTGCATCTGTCTTCACGGCAGAAGACCTCGGGCAGATACCGCTGCCTGAACGGCCCCTCCTGACCGAGGAGTTAAGTCAGATAGAGGTTAAAAGAGAAGATGTTTCAGACCTCATTGATAAATTAAAGATCAATAAGTCACCGGGCCCTGATGGCATCCACCCAAGAGTTATTAAGGAATTGAAGAATGAAGTTGCTGATCTCTTGACTAAATATGCAACTTGTCCCTCAAAACGACCACGGTGCCAGAGGATTGGAGGATAGCAAATGTCACACCGATCTTTAAAAAGGGAAAGAGGGGGGACCCGGGAAACTATAGGCCGGTCAGCCTTACATCTATACCGGGTAAGATGGTGGAATGCCTCATCAAAGATAGAATCTCCAAACACATAGACGAACAGGCCTTGCTGAGGGAGAACCAGCCTGGCTTCTGTAAGGGTAAGTCTTGCCTCACGAACCTTATAGAATTCTTTGAGAAGGTCAACAGGCATGTGGATTTGGGAGAACCCGTGGACATTATATATCTGGACTTTCAGAAGGCGTTTGACACAGTCCCTCACCAAAGGCTACTGAAAAAACTCCACAGTCAGGGAATTAGAGGACAGGTCCTCTCGTGGATTGAAAACTGGTTGAAGGCCAGGAAACAGAGAGTGGGTGTCAATGGGCAATTTTCACCATGGAGAGAGGTGAAAAGCGGTGTGCCCCAAGGATCTGTCCTGGGACCAGTGCTTTTCAACCTCTTCATAAATGACCTGGAGACAGGAGTGAGCAGTGAAGTGGCTAAGTTTGCAGACGACACCAAACTTTTCAAGTGGTGAAGATCAGAAGGATTGTGAGGAGCTCCAGAAGGATCTCTCCAAACTGGCAGAATGGGCAGCAAAATGGCAGATGCGCTTCAATGTCAGTAAGTGTAAAGTCATGCACATTGGGGCAAAAAATCAAAACTTCACATATAGGCTGATGGGTTCTGAGCTGTCTGTGACAGATCAGGAGAGAGATCTTGGGGTGGTGGTGGACAGGTCGATAAAAGTGTCGACCCAATGTGCGGTGGCAGTGAAGAAGGCCAATTCTATGCTTGGGATTATAAAAGGTATTGCGAACAAAACAGAGAATATTATAATGCCTTTGTACAAATTGATGGTAAAGTCACAACTGGAGTATTGTGTTCAGTTCTGGTCACTGCACCTCAAAAAGGACATAGTGGAGATGGAAAAGTTGCAAAAGAGAGCGACTAAGATGATTACCGGGCTGGGGCACCTTCCTTATGAGGAAAGGCTATGGCGTTTGGGCCTCTTCAGCCTAGAAAAGAGACGCCTCAGGGGGGACATGATTGAGACATACAGAATTATGCATGGGAAGGATAAAGTGGATAGAGAGGTGCTCTTTTCCCTCTCATATAACACCAGAACCAGGGGACATTTGCTAAAAATTGAGTGTTGGGAGAGTTAGGACAGACAAAAGAAAATATTTCTTTACTCAGCGTGTGGTTGGTCTGTGGAACTCCTTGCCACAGGATGTGGTGACGGCGTCTGGCCTGGATGCCTTTAAAAGGGGATTGGACAAGTTTCTGGAGGAAAAATCCATTATGGGGTACAAGCCATGATGTGTATGCGCAACCTCCTGATTTTGGAAATGGGCTATGTCGGAATGCCAGATGCAAGGGAGGGCACCAGGATGCAGGTCTCTTGTTATCTGGTGTGCTCCCTGGGGCATTTGGTGGGCCGCTGTGAGATACAGGAAGCTGGACTAGATGGGCCTTTGCCTGATCCAGTGGGACTGTTCTTATGTTCTTAACTACAATTCCCAGGAGGCCTTGCAGGTCTCTTGTTATCTGGTGTGCTCCCTGGGGCATTTGGTGGGCTGCTGTGAGATACAGGAAGCTGGACTAGATGGGCCTGTGGCCTGAACCAGTGGGGCTGTTCTTATGTTCTTAACTACAATTCCCAGGAGGCCTTGCAGGTCTCTTGTTACCTGGTGTGCTCCCTGGGGCATTTGGTGGGCCGCTGTGAGATACAGGAAGCTGGACTAGATGGGCCTTTGCCTGATCCAGTGGGACTGTACTTATGTTCTTAGTGTGAATGGGGCCTGCCCTGCCCTGCCCAAGGGAGCAAGACGACACAAGGTTGCCATTGGAGGTTTATTTGGTCATGTTTCACAGGCTAGGCCCATCCCGGGCTGGGTTTGGGCTTGACAGAAGTGGCTCCCTCCTGCCAACGGGAGTGGGGGGGCACAAGGGAGCCTGGCACACACGAGAATTTCAAGTAGGGAAGGCAGACAGTAGAATTGCACATTCAAAGTGCTGTGGATTGCTAGTCACACGGGTTGCTCTCATGAATCTGGCTGGGTAGAGGCACCACAGTTGCACAAGCATATTCCCTCCCCTTTCCGGCACTCGCTACATGCTCTAAAACCCTGGCACACAGGTGAGGAATGTCCTGCCCTCCCTCCCCCCATCTCCCCGCTGACCTCCTCTCACACTTCTGCACACTTGAGATGCACCTTGCTCTCGCATGCCGGCAACTCCTTGGGGCCTCATTTCAAAATACAGCCTTTGTGGTTGGGCCAGGTGTGTGTGTGTGAGGAATGTCGAAAAGCACTGGGGAGGCAAAGTGGTCTCCCGCCCCCCCCCCGGTACTTGAGATGCACCGTTGTACCCCACCAGGGGAGCCCCCAAGGCACAGTAGTGGTCGAGTGGAGTCACGGGGTGAGACGGAGAAAGAAATAAAAATAGCTGCCAGTGAGGAAGGCTGGCCAAAATGCTAGCCAGGGTGGGGGAAAACCTGGGATTCCCCCTTCCACCTGCAAAGGTGACAACAAGAGAGGGAGAGAAAACACAACTCCTCCCCACCAGTGGGTCTGACTGGTTAGTGTTCATCATACATAGGGGCATCAGAAATGGTCACCCCCATCTGACCATACTGCTCACACCTGCCTCCACTTCCCAGAGCACTCCTGGCTTCCCCCAGCACTGTGCTCTGCAGGGTGCAAGAAGTGGCTTCACATCCTTGCAGCATCTGGCTGAGAGAGCAAACCCATTCTGTACTGCTGGGTGAAGGAACTCAGTGATTGACAGGGGGAAGGATATGGGAGGCGGGCCTCTGCTAAGCCCACCCACCCCCAGCATCCTGCAGACAACTTGGGAACAGTCACATCCTCCCCCTTTTAAAGCAGCACCTGCTGCTAGTCCATTCACACGTGCAGCCTCCTTGTCTAATCACAGCTGAGTGGGAGACTCTGCGTGGGAGGCATCGACATCCCGAACCAAGGTCTGTCTGGAAGGTGGGGCTTCCTCTTTTGCCCCCCCTTCACTTTGGGGCTGCCCTTCCTTGAGGGGACACAGCTGCTGACCACCAGGGCAAGACTGGCAGCTCCTCTCTGGGAGCCAGTGGTCTGGAGGTCCAGTGGAATGGCGGAGGTGGGCTGAGCTGCCCTGGAGTGGCCAACCTGGAGGTGACGGTAAAGGGGTCGGAGGGTGCCGCTGACTCCCTGGGGGCTGAGAAGTCCCCGCAGGCAAAGGGATCCAGACTGGGCCCAGCAAAAGGGTTGCTGCTGTCAGAACCGGGGGGCTGGAGTTGGCGTGGTCCCAGCCGGGGGGACTGGACAGGCGAGGCTCGGGGTCCGGAAGACACGAAGCTCCAGGGGTCGATGCGGCTGCGGACAGGAGACGGCCGGGGGCGGGAGATGAGGCCGGAGTGCGGAGTAGGACGAGGTGAACGAGGGCTTCGGGGGGAGGACGGAGATGGGAGAGCGCCATCTGTAGGGAGCAGGAAGCAAGGCAGGTGTTAGATAAACGGTACACACATTTTGCTAGGTTGGCAGGAGCTGCGACAAGCAATGGCAGCTCACCTAACTGCCAACTAGCAGTTTGGAAACATGTAAAAATGTGAGTAGCTAAATAGGGACCACCTCGGTGGCAAGGTAATGGTGTTTCGTGCGCTTAGGTGTCTAGTCATGTCGGCCACATGACCACGGAAACTGCCTACAGGCAAACGCAGGCTCCTTGGTTTAGAAACGGAGATGAGCACTGCCCCTAGAGTAGGACACGACTAGGCTTAAGGGAAAAGGGGCACGGAGAGGAAAAGCATCTTTGGTGGAGAGAAATGGGTCACCCAAGGAAAGGGGTGTCCAAACGTTTTGGCAGGAGGGCCACATCATCTCTCTGACACTGTGTTGGGGGCCGGGAAAAGAGAATTAATTTACATTTCAAATTTGCATACATTTACATAAATGAATATATTAGAGATGGAACTTATATGAATGAATGAAGGTCTTGCAATAGCTCAAGGCCTATAAAAGGCCTTGCAGAAAGCAGGGCCGGCCTTTCCTTTGCTGCCGCTGCTGCATCACAGATGTGAAACAGCAAGCAGTGGAGGGAGCCCTCATCCCACAGCTCATGCAAGAGGTCGAACAGTTGGCCGTCAGACTGAGAGCAGTTGCATCAGGCCAGCGTGGGGCTTCAGCAAGTCTCCAGAGGGCCAGAGGCTCACTGGAGACTGGGGGCTCTCTACGGGCCAGATTTGGAGTCCGTGAGGGCCGCAAGTGGCCCCCGGGCCGGGGTTTAGGCAGCCCTGCCCAAGGACAAAGAATTAGCTTATGGTGGTGACAAGATTCAAAGCAGGAAGTCTGGATTCACAGATCAGCTTCTTACGCTCAACCAGCTCTGAATCTTTTGCGATTCACATTTTATTTTCACAGGATTTTTTCTGGTTATTTTCACAATTCAACTGCCTCCCCCACCCCAGGAGGGGCTTGAATAACATCAACCTCCACTTACCCCACTTCTGGGCTCTGCTGACACGGCCCTCTCCAATTCTCGGGACCTTAGGCGACGTCTGGACCCAGAGCGGAGGCAAGGTCTCTCTGTCGCCCTCCCCAGAGGAGGCCAGGTCGACAAGGAGATCAGTGGGAGGTTCTTCCTTGCAGGGCTCTACCTGCACGACAGGGGACTCTCTTGGAGGGGCACTTGGCAGGGGGTCCTGAGGGGCAGATGGCAGCTCCCGGCCCAAACCGAGTGAGGCGAGCAAGGCCGTGCCCCGAAGCAGCGCCCGGTGGATGAGCCGGGGGGCACTGGAGCGTTCTGGCACCGGATCCTCTGTTTCTGGGGAGTCACCTGGGACGTTGCCTGTGGGGGGGGGGGAGAGAGCCAAGCAATGAAGCCAACCCGACATTCAGGGTCCAGTACTGAGTTTTCATTCATACACTCACGCCTGGGAAGACCCTGTCATGTGACCCAAACCAGGCTTCAAATTCTCTGCTTTCCTTCCTCAGTGGGTCACAGCCCTAAGCTCTCTATGGACAAAACTGGCCTAGAAGATGTCAACCACCCTCAGCATTTGTCTTGTGGTTTTAGAGTCTGCAAAGTGTTTTGCATTCTTTGTTTAAGGCTGTTCTTACAACACCCTTGGAAGTCAGCCATTTCGCAGCTGGGGAAGACCGAGGCTGAGAGGGGAGTGGCTTGCCTAGGGCCACATACTAAGCATGGCAGTGGTGAGAGTAAAAGTAGAGGTCTGGATCTATGGTTTCTTAGCTTGGAATTTGAAGGAGAATGTAAGGACAAAAGAAGAACCCTGCTGGATTAGGCCAAAGGCTCGTCCAGTTCAGCTTCCTGCATCTCACAGTGGTTCCACCAGATGCTTCAGGGAGCGACTCTCAGGGAGACTCTGCGTCCTGTTGCCACCCCTTGCATCTGGCATTCAGAGACAGCCTACTTCTAAAACCACGAGGTTGCAGGTAGCCATCATGACTTGTAACCTATGATGGACTTTTCCTCCCTCAATCTATCCAATCTCCTTTGAAAAGCACCAAGGCTTTCAAGTGCCACCACCACACTTTGTGACAATGAGTTCCACAGATTAATTACGCACTGGTTAAAGAAATGTTTTCTTTTATTTTCTTTGTTTCCAATGGTAGAGGATGAGATGAACAGAATGGGTCCCTGTGGAGCACAGTCCAATATGGGTGTGGAGCTATTCTCTCTCTTTCACAGCGCTAAAACTTGTGATCATCCTCTGAGGCTGAGTGGAGGGAGATTCAGGAAGGTCAAAATGCAGTCTTTTCCCACACAGTGCACCATTAGCCGGTGGAATTCCCTGCCACAAGATGTGGTGAGAGCCACTAGCTTGGATGGCTTTAAAAGGGGGTGAGACAAATTCACAGAGGGCAAGTTCTATCAATGGCCACAAGCTACAATGGCTACTTGGAACCTCCAGGTTCAGAAGCAGCCTACCTCAGAATCGCTGTTGAAACAGCATCAACAAATGTCCTGCTTGTGGCCTCAGTTTGCCCCAAGGCTGGCCCTGACTGTGAGTGAGGGCAAACGAGAGCACAAGTACATCCAAAAGGTGCATCCCTTCAGCAGTGCAAGAACTGCATGCTCTGTTTCTGGTTGCCTTGTTCGTACACTACCCCAAAAGTGAATCAACACAACTTCAGGGAAATGGTGTGTTTGTGTGCCAGGCTCCCACAGACAGAGAGGTGCAGAGATCCTGAAAAGGTACAGCAGGGCACCTGGAGATGTTACCTGAAAATCCCCCTTTTTGTCTTGTAGTGTGATTTTCTCTCTGTATATGTTATTATGTTATGTTATTAAGGACTATAATATGCAAGCTAAACTGTTCTCCCAGCATACAGGCCACATTTCCAAGTCTTTGGTCAAGCCACAAGCTCATTGTTAGTTTACACAACTCCCTCCCATTATGGGAGGAAGTCTTGTGTCTTAATCCAATTACTATTTAAGCGTCTCCTGCATTACTGTATGCAAACTTGAACTGCTTTCCATGATTTTGGTGTTGAAATTCTGTTTCCGATTCATTTTATCATACCTACATCCTGTATTTTTTCCACACAGTCTTTGTTAAGTTTCCCTTTCTAGGCAGCCAGCCATTAAACCCGATTGAATTTTGCTGATAACCGATACCTACATCCTGATCCCCATTCAAACTTATACATACTCCATATACAAATACATACTTATACAAACTCCATATACATACTCCATATACATACTTATACAAACTTATACATACTCCATATACATACTTATACAAACTTATACATGCTCTGGGCCAGGGTATCTTAAAGATCGCCTGCTTCCGCACAATCCGGCTTGTCCTCTTAGGTCATCAGAAAAGGCCTTTTTACAAGTGCCGCCGCCTAAGGAGGTACGTGGGGCGGCGGCAAGAAATAGGGCCTTCTCAGTAGTGGCACCAACGTTATGGAACTCCCTTCCCCTTGACTTGAGAATGGCTCCCTCTCTTGAGACTTTTCGGCGAGGCCTGAAGACCCTTCTGTTTAAACAAGCCTTCTGAGTTCATGGCCTTTTTAACATCTTTTCTACATTTTTTAGTATTTTTTACAGGCCTCATCTGCAGCTTTATGCTCTTTTTATCTGACTTTTCATCTGACTACTGTTTTTATGGTATCTGCTAATGTTTTTATCTGTTGTTAAATGATGTTTTTAATCTGTTTTTAACATGCTGTAAGCCACCCTGGGTCCCTTTAGGGAGAAGGGCAGGGTATAAATAAAGTTTATTATTATTATTATTATTATTATTATTATTACTCCACCCCCTTCCTTTTCTGATTTCCTGGATGCACCAAAAACTCTTCACAGCAACCACCATGAAAGGTAGGGACCAAGAAATATATTTCTCCATGTGCATTATTTTTACCTTTGTTCTTTTGTAATAAACCATAATCTTTTGTTCAAAGTTATCTTTCTCTCCTCTTTAAGCAAAAGGGAATTTCTCTGCATTACGCCGTGTAATAATTCCCCTTGTAGTGTGGTGCAATAATTCCCCTAAACAAAACAGGCCTTTTGGTAACAGAGAAGGACTCACCGTTTGGGCTGGGCTGGGTCTGACTCTGCGCAGGACAGTTTGGTGCCTCAGGTTCCAAGTACCAGGTAGTCTCTTCCAGTCGCGACCGTCTCCTGTGGGGAGAAGGGAAAGGGGGTCACACTAACATTCAGGGCCTGTGTGTAGCCTGTCCCAGCCCTGCTTCCTCATATCTGCACAGTGGTGAATCCCCAGCTATGCGCAGGGGATTGCTGCATTTCATGTAGCCCTTTGTGAGAGCGCAAGGGCCTTCTTGTGTACAAACCCAATGGTGTCCTTTGAAGTGCCTCCTACCTGCCATTTTGTGTACTGCCCTCCCACGGTTTGGGGGAGCCAGGACTCTTTATGCGGCCATTCCAGGTCTCCTCCCCCCGACGTGGTGACTGGCGTCCCCAGCTCTGATCATTCTCGCTGGGCTCCACTGTGGGGGAAAAGGGGGGGAATGCATCAGTTCACTATGCCGAAGACCTCCTGGTACCCAAGACTCTAAATGCTACCACTGCCCCCTTGCTGTGCCATATGTCCTCCCCCACATTCAGCAGTGGACCAATAGCTGCCCCTTGTCTTCCAGCTGACAAACACACTCCCTGGATTTGAGAAGAAAGAAGGGAACAAAAAGTATGAAGAACGGAAAAGGAGAGAAGAGTAGTGGACAAGAGTGTTGGAGCCACTCTAGCCCACCACTCTCTGCTCTTCCACACTTCCTATTCCAGTTCATCCTAGCACTCTCCCCCTATTCCTATACTCCTATACTCTCCATTTCCTATAACAGTCTGTCCTGGCACTCTAGCTCATTCCTCCACACTTCCTTTTCTGCTTCGTTACTGGCGTCAAATCCAGAGAGTGGGAGGAGAACCAATAACTGGGCAAGGCAGGGCAATGCTTGGTGCTCACCCTCAGGCACCAGAAAGTTTGCCCTGCATTTTTTCTTATTCGTGCAATTTGAAAACTTCCTCTTAAGGGTAAGGAATGTGATAGTGGAAATTGCCCTTTCCTCAGTCAGTGGCCATGACAACTCTGGTTCTGTACAACTTCCTGTAGCCACCCTGCCAGAGTCTCAACTAGGGTGCCCCTCCTTGTTCAGACCCACCTGAAAGGCACTTGAGCCCCCGATCCCATTCTCCCCACCTCCTCCCCCTGGCCCCTGTAACCACCACTCACGTTGGATGGCTCGGAATCGGGGGAATGTGGGAGAGCCTCCTGACCCCACCTCAAAGACATCCTTCCTCCTGTCCAATCCAGGGGAGGCCTGCACTGTGATGCGGTGCTTGAAATCTGCAAGAGGCGGGGAAAGAGAACAGACCAGACATCAGCCCAGCACCCCTCGCATTGCCACCCAGTCATTCGTTTTTCTGCAGTTGGCCACATGTGGAACTGCGCTGCTAAGGCAGCAAATAGAAGCAAGGCCCCTTTCAAAGGTAGGCTGCCTCTGCACATGGAGGGTCTATACCTAAGTATCACAGCTCATAAGACAAGGAACACCCTGCTGGATTAGGCCAAAGGTGACCCACCTAGACCAGCATCCTGTTCCCACCAGTGGCCTACCAGCTCCCTCTGTGAAATCCCCCTCTCCTCCCCCCTCTCCTACCACTCTCTCCTGCAAATGGTGTTCTGATTAGGCTCTCACTGAGCCTGGAGGTGAAAAGTAGCCTTTGTGACTGGCAGCCACGGATGGAGCTGCCTTCTGCCAGACATTTGTCCAACCCCCTTTGAAAGCCATCAAGCTAGTTGCCATCATGCGGCAGTGAGTTCCACAGGCAAATGAAACACTGGGTAAATAAGGACCTAGCTTCTCAGGCGCCATCTGGAAGTGCCTATGAGGAAGCAAAGGCTTGGCCAATTATCGCAACTTTCAGTGCATGGGTTCCTGTCCCCCACTGTGCACAGACTTCCTGCCCCCTCCTCCATTTTCCCATTCCCTCACCCAGGGGCATGCTGATGCGTTCGCTGTCCCGGCCTTTCAGCTTATTCCTCTTGAAGGTCCCTTTCCTCTTCTTCACGTGGGGCCGGTCCCGATTCATCTGCTGAATGAGGAGGCTCAGCTCCCTCTCAAAGACCTCCAGCTCCCACTGGGCTAGCTCGTGCTCTCGCTGGCGGAGAAACTCCTCCTGGGACTTCTGCTTCAGGGCAGCCTGCTTCAGCTCTTCCTCCCGGCTCAGCAGTTCCTGGGATGGCGGGGGAGAAGACAGAGGCGGTGCATGAAGCCCTGAGCACCAAAAGAGTGAGGGTCATCAAGCACCCTTTAATGTCTAAGATCAGGATCAGGGTTTGGAGATCACACCACCTGGAAGCCCTTTGCTTTCATTCTAGATCAGCCATTTTCAACTGGTGTGCCACAAAAAGTTCACTGGGTGCTACGGGATTTTGGAGCACAGTATTGAAAATCTCTGAAAAATTCTTCCAGGTTCTGTGGCTTTATTTCTAGGGCAACCCTCTATAGCAGCAAATCATCCCTCTTCCTCCTCTGACTCTGCCCAAGAAACAGAGCCACAGAACCTGCAAAGAAGTGATATCCCTCCTCTCCGAGTCACGGTGTATGGCTTCCCTACAGCAACTCTTCCTCCTTGACCTTGCACCACCTCCACCCCAGGCCTCCCCCCTTTCCCTCCAGCCTCTGCTTCTCTCACCCCATCCTCCTATCCACCCCTGCTTCTCAGTGCACTGACATTCCCCTTCTGAGGGCAGCTGGTGACCACTTCAGACCTCACCCTTTACATGCCCTGCCATTCTCTTCCTGCTTCCTGGATCTGAAAAGAGAGGGACAAAGTGGAAGTTCTAGTCCACCACTCTCCTCTCCTCCCCACTTCCCCTCCTGGCTGCAGCCTGCCATTCACCTCTCCTCCTCCTCTTCTCTTCTGTTCCAATTTCAAACCAGGGGGTGGGAGAAGCAGAGGCTGGCAAATCACCAGGTAGCAAGGAGCAGTGCTTGGAATGCCACCAAGAGCACTGAGTAGTTTTGGACCAACCCTGGCCAGGGGCCATGCAAAGAAGTCCCCTTTCATAATGGATGAATAGATTCATGGAGGAGGCAGGAGGTCCTTCCAGTATCTTAAAGCCTTGTGCTGGTAGGGCTTTAAGAGTAATGTCCTCACTCTACACTGGGACGCCCTCCTGCCCCTTCCTCACCTTTTCCTTGGCGCGCAGCTCATCAAACATGTCTTGGATCTCCAGCTTCCAGTCATCCTGCATGGAATGGAAGGATTCTTGGGGCAGGTCATGGAGAACTTGGGACTCCAGCACTGTCAGCTGGGACAGGATGGCAGCAAAGCTGGGGCGCCGATGGGGATCTTGTTCCCAGCACTCTGGTTGGACCCACAGAAGGGACAGGTGACAGAACACACAAGAGGGGGTCAAAATCTGTGTCGGAAAACACCAGCCTCAGGCATCTCAGTTACCCTGTTTTCAGCTGGCCACTGCTTGCTGCTGACATTGTTTCATAGGGTCCTGTGTTGCTACATCCTTTTAGAGCCCCCCCTTCCAACTTTGGGGTGTAGGAGCAGCAACACAATGGTCTGTTGTGGGAAATGTCACAGTGGGGTGGGACAGGCTGTTTGACCGTGAATAGCAGCTTTTCCTAGTAGCTAACAAGAGCTGTTTAGTGCCGCCAGAACCACATGCTCTCTACTCTATCTCCATGTTCCAATCGGTTTTGGGAAACCGGCCTCCTTCTTTTATCACCTGGAGTGCCCACAGGCTCGGAGAGCATTCACACTTGCAAGATGTAATGCTCTTCCATCAGCCATGTTATTGGGCAGGTTCAGTGGTATTCCCTACTCGGAGAGGAAATGCAAGTGTGGTAGGGACTGTATTGAGACCATAACACATACCCTTTTCTACTGCCCACTTCATGACGTTTTACGCAAGAAATATCTAGGCCCTTTGCTAACTAGGATGCAGGGCTGGGAGGACTCAATCATGCTTCAGTCTCTCCTTTCCACACCTGACTCTGAGACCCTTGATAGGGTCGCTTCCTTTTTATCTGGGGTAATTGCCAGGCAGAGCTCTGGAACTCTGGGCAGTAAGTGAGGGAAAGACTGATGTTTATGTTGTGTTGTCTTTGTATATTTTTGTTTTGTTTTGTTCTTTCTCTGTATTTTATGCCAATAAAGGTCTTACTGAACTGAACTGAACTAGTAGCTGTTCCTTGTGTTACTTTTTACAGTACTTTGTGATCACCTCTGGGGCAACCAGCCAGTTTTTAACAGTTCTCTCTCTCTTGTCGAAATGCAGAACATGCCTACCCGGAGTTACGAAGGCGATAACAACAATGGAAATGATCGCAATGAATAATTATGGTTGCAAGTGCTTGTAGTGAACATTTTAATGATTTCATAGAATCTGAAGTTGGAAGGGACCCACAAGGTATAATCTAGACAGCTCCCTGCCTGTAGCAGGGAATCCTCCAGGGGCAATGGCTGTCAAACATTTTAGGATCGGGACCCACTTTTTAGAATGACAATTTATCAGGACCCACAGGAAGTGATGTCATTAACCTGCAAGTGACATCATGACTGGAAGTGACATCATCAAGCAGGATAATTTTTAATACCCCCATACAACAAAATCAAATCAAGTCAAGAAAGTAAATTCAGGGCACAAGCCTAATCAGGTCTACTCAGAAGTAAGTCCTATTTTGCTCAATGGAGTTTACTCTCAGGAAAGTGTGGTTAGGATTGCAGCCTAAATGTTTACAATAAGTTACAATTTTAAAATGTATTGAAAATAAAGAAGAACCCGCCTGACTCTCCCAAGCAGTTGCTGATCTGCTTAAAAAAATTCCCAAACATCCCAAAGGCTGCAATCTTATCCATGATTACCCAGGAATAAGCCCCATTGACTATCATTGTTAAAAGTACATACATAGTAGCCTGTTAAAAATACAGATCTGCAACACTTCCCCAAATGCAGTCATAGACCATGGCAGCACCAAGTCTAATATATTAAAAATAAAATATACATTGAAATGAACGGGGATCCTCCTGAAATTGGCTCATCACCCACCTAGTGGGTCCCGACCCACAGTTTAACAAACACTGTTGTAGAGCAACTCCAGCAGCTGCCTGTCTTGCTTGAAGATCTCTGGTGAGGGAGAATTCATCACTGTGAGTGTGGTCTGCCTTGGGCAGCTGTGGGCTCCCCTTTGGAGATTTCCCAGCAAGGGTTAGATGAGCACCTTGCGGTGATGCTGTAACAATTGCCAGCACTGAACAAAGGGGTTGGACTGGATGACCTCCAAGCTCCCTTCCAACATGTGCATTCTGTGGTTCCCTCAAGTGTCACACCCCAGTCTGGGCCAGCTCTCCAGCACCCCCCCCCCCCACATGGGAAAGGAAGACATAGGGGCTTCCATAAATGGCTATGAAAGGATGAAAGAAGGTTCCAGAAAGATGTCCCCCCCCCCCCCCCGTTGCCTGCTCCCACTTACCGGCCATGAGGCGTGCAAAGGGTTCTGGACAGGTGGATGGAATTGGGAGTGTCAGCTTGTTCACGGCGACACCGTAGGCCACAGCCAGCCCATCAATGCCCCGGTATGGGACTTCTCCTGTGAGAAGCTCCCAAAGGAGGACCCCATAGCTGGAGGGAAAAGCACACAGGAGAGGCCACTAACTTCTGTGCTCAGCAGGAAAGCATCTGGGAGTCCTGGTCCTTGTCAGACAAGCTCCCTTCTCTGACAAACAGGCCCGGTCAAGGCATTTCTGGCTTCTTGTGAACCCTCCCCAACAAGGCTAAACAGAACCCCAAGCCTATGGTTTCATAGATCACCAAAAGTCCTCCTTTTGGTTAAACCCAGAGAGTGGAAGTGAACTAGAGCAGTGGTTCTCAAACTTTTTAGCACCAGGACCCACTTTTTAAAATGACCATCTGTTGGGACCCACAGGAAGTGATGTTATGGCTGGAAGTCACATCAACAAGCCAGAACATTTTTAACTCATACAAAAAAATCAACTCAATTAAGCAAGCAAGGCCCCAGTCTTAAAGAGTACGTGCAACAGGCTTAAGGGGCGGGCCTGAGGGCAGCCCAAGATTGGGTGGGGGTGGAGCCAGGATCCAGCCCTTGGGCCAGATCCTAACCCCACTCCCAGGCAACTCGGCAAGCGCAGGGCTGCTCTAATCTGTGCCACCTGTTTAGGTGGCACAGGTCTGAGTAGACCCATTGGGGCTGCTGCTGCGTTACTTGGGGTAAAGGGAATGAATTCCCCTTGCCCCAGGCTGAGCTCCAGGATATGGGTCAGTCCAGCTGGCCTGTCTGTTCCACGGCAGGTTAGGACTGGGCTATAAGTAAATTAAAAGTTTACAATAAGTATAAGTTTAAAAATTTATTTGACATACAGAAGAACCTCCTAACTCTCCCAAGCAGTTGCTGTCTGTTTAAAACAATTCCCCAAACACCCCAAAGGTTGCAATTCAATCCACACTAAACAGGGAGGAAGCCCCATTGACTATCATGGTTAAAGGCACATATAGAGTAGCCTGTTAAAAGTACAGAGCTGGAACATTTTCCCAAATGCAGTCAGATACCATGGGAGCATCAAGTCTAATATATGAAATATATATTAAAAATAAAATACGCATTGAAATTAATGGGGACCCAATCAAATTGGCTTGCGACCCACCTACTGGGTCCTGACCCACAGTTTGAGAAACGCTGAACTAAAGAATTAAAATGCATTTCATAAGAACATCCAAATAACTCTATAGGACTAGGCCCAGTCCAGCCTCCTGTTTCCCACAGTGACCCACCAGCTGCCTCTGGGGAGAGAAAGGCATCCTTTTCTCTCACCAATGCTCCGCTTCAGTTGGTATTGAGGTAGACTGCTGCTGAAGCTGGATCTCAACACTCAACACTAGCTGGAAGCTCAACCTCAACACTAATAACTACTGATACAATAAGCCTATGGGGAGAGGACTGTGGCAAAGCCCCTCTTTTGCATGCAAAAAGTCCCAAGTTCAAGTCATGGCAGGATTAACAGGTAGGGCTGGGAAAGGTCCTTGTGTAGAACCCTAGAGAGCTGCTGTCAGTCAGTGCTCTGCAACACTGAGCTGGACTCATTGATATCCTGACTCAATATAAGCAGTATCCTACATTTGAAGGACTGCAATGGCATGAGAACTGAAGGGTCACCATAAGAACATAAGAAGAGCCCCGCTGGATCAGGCCAAGGGCCCATCTAGTCCAGCTTCCTGTATCTCACAGTGGGCCACCAAATGCCCCAGGGAGCACACCAGACAACAGATGGTGTTGTCTGTTCCAAAACACCAAAACATTCTCTGCTTTTAAGAAGGGGTCCCCAAGCAAGGTTTTCTGGAAACAACTGGCAAAGAATTAGAGCTCCAAGCTGGGAAACCAAGCATGGGTGGGACCTGCCCCCCCTCTCACCTCCAGATGTCGCTACCCCTAGAGAAGGTGGAGCTCTTGATTACTTCGGGAGCCATCCAGGCATAGGTGCCCGCTGTGCTCATCTTGGTCGTCTTGTGCCACTCTCGTGCCAGCCCAAAATCCGTGATCTTCAGTGTCTTGCCACTCACATCTCCGTCATCCACAATTTCTGCTAGCAGGACTGGAGAAAGAGAGGAAATAGTGAGAAAACTGAACAACCCAAGAGAGAGCAGCTTGGAGGCTTCAGTCCCAGAAAAACTAAGATCGAGCAGAGGAGAAGGTACAGAGCAGAGAAGAGTAGCAGGTTGGAGGGTCTCTGACACTCTAGCCCACTACTCTCCACTGCCCTACACTTCCTTTTCTGATCCATTTCGCTCTTTCTTCTCTAATACTTAACATCTCCAGATGGTGCAGCTAACAATGAACTTTTTCATTAACTGGTCTCTACAAGGCTTCTGTGCATAGCCGGAAATCCTTTTTAAATAATTTTTCAGCTCATAGCTGCAGGTGCTGGATGGATTTGGGCAAATGTTGGGTAGTAGGTGCAGGATATAGATCAAGTTTCAGGAGCATCCACTACAACCACAATAGCACAGAATAAGGACAACCACAGCTAACATCAAAAAGCAGAAAGTGGACCCCTCCCTGAAATTTGGAAAGAATTTCATACCCCATACCCCAAATCACGCGACCCCCATTTCCAACAACCACAAACAGCAGGAAATGGGGGCTGTTGGGAATCAGAGACCGTTTCTGAAAATATCCGACTTGGGTGCAGGAAAATGCTGCACCCTGAGCTGGCTCGGAGACACGTTTGTGTACACACTGGGGGCAGGACGCACCCTTGCCTGGAAGTCAGCCCCACCTGGGTTCAGCCTTGCCCAACCTGAATGTTCTGGGTGGCCTCAAGGCCTTTGTCACATCCTGTTTGCAGACACACTCCTGCTTGAAATAAG
Organism: Tiliqua scincoides; assembly: GCF_035046505.1. NCBI lineage: Eukaryota > Metazoa > Chordata > Lepidosauria > Squamata > Scincidae > Tiliqua > Tiliqua scincoides. The sequence goes on from NC_089835.1 coordinate 1,268,523, forward strand.
CATCCTTGCGCAGCCCGCCCCCAACTCTTTGATCTGCCAATCCCCTTCTCTAAAGAACTCAACTCCACCTCCCACCCTCTTCTGGAAGGGGAGGGGGCAGTGCTGAATTTCAGGAGGGGGCTTCCTGCTTTTCAGTCATATCCTCTGCTCCAGATTGCCTTTTCACAATCCCAGGCTGGCTGCAGTGAATCCTCAGCCACGAACAGAGACTTTGCTTATGCTCAGAGGTGCTCTTGTACATTCCTGGAATCAGCTCAAATTGAGTTGCTCTAGTTCCTCCCATCTCCTTTTCAGGGTGTTGAGTTTTGTCTCCCCAAAAGTTAAGTAGAATTTTTTGTGTCAATGTTATTGGTTGTTTTCTTAAAGCGATTTCTGCCTCTCACACAGAGGCAGGGTCTTCACCTGAGCCTCAGAAGCCCTCACCCACCTCTTCTCCTCCAAACTTCCTCTGGCATTCCATGTCCCTTCTCCTTTCTTAATCAGCCGGTCTAGCCCACCACCACCCTCCCCTTCACACTTCCTCTTCATGTCCTTTGTTTCTGAATTCAGGGTGTAGGAACAGCAGTGGTGGAGGACTGTAGCATGAGAACATAAGAACAGCCCCTCTGGATCAGGCCATAGGCCCACCTAGTCCAGCTTCCTGCATCTCACAGCAGCCCACCAAATGCCCCAGGGAGCACACCAGACAACAAGAGACCTGCAAGGCCTCCTGGGAATTGTAGTTTAAGAACATAAGAACAGCCCCACTGGATCAGGCCAAAGGCCCATCAAGTCCAGCTTCCTGCATCTCACAGCGGCCCACCAAATGCCCCAGGGAGCACACCAGACAACAAGAGACCTGCAAGGCCTCCTGGGAATTGTAGTTTAAGAACATAAGAACAGCCCCACTGGATCAGGCCAAAGGCCCATCAAGTCCAGCTTCCTGCATCTCACAGCGGCCCACCAAATGCCCCAGGGAGCACACCAGATAACAAGAGACCTGCAAGGCTTCCTGGGAATTGTAGTTAAGAACATAAGAACAGCCCCACTGGATCAGGCCAAAGGCCCATCTAGTCCAGCTTCCTGCATCTCACAGCGGCCCACCAAATGCCCCAGGGAGCACACCAGACAACAAGAGACCTGCAAGGCCTCCTGGGAATTGTAGTTTAAGAACATAAGAACAGCCCCACTGGATCAGGCCATAGGCCCACCTAGTCCAGCTTCCTGCATCTCACAGCAGCCCACCAAATGCCCCAGGGAGCACACCAGACAACAAGAGACCTGCAAGGCCTCCTGGGAATTGTAGTTTAAGAACATAAGAACAGCCCCACTGGATCAGGCCATAGGCCCATCTAGTCCAGCTTCCTGCATCTCACAGCGGCCCACCAAATGCCCCAGGGAGCACACCAGACAACAAGAGACCTGCAAGGCCTCCTGGGAATTGTAGTTTAAGAACATAAGAACAGCCCCACTGGATCAGGCCATAGGCCCATCTAGTCCAGCTTCCTGCATCTCACAGCGGCCCACCAAATGCCCCAGGGAGCACACCAGACAACAAGAGACCTGCAAGGCCTCCTGGGAATTGTAGTTTAAGAACATAAGAACAGCCCCACTGGATCAGGCCATAGGCCCACCTAGTCCAGCTTCCTGCATCTCACAGCGGCCCACCAAATGCCCCAGGGAGCACACCAGACAACAAGAGACCTGCAAGGCCTCCTGGGAATTGTAGTTTAAGAACATAAGAACAGCCCCACTGGATCAGGCCATAGGCCCACCTAGTCCAGCTTCCTGCATCTCACAGCAGCCCACCAAATGCCCCAGGGAGCACACCAGACAACAAGAGACCTGCAAGGCCTCCTGGGAATTGTAGTTTAAGAACATAAGAACAGCCCCACTGGATCAGGCCATAGGCCCACCTAGTCCAGCTTCCTGCATCTCACAGCAGCCCACCAAATGCCCCAGGGAGCACACCAGACAACAAGAGACCTGCAAGGCCTCCTGGGAATTGTAGTTTAAGAACATAAGAACAGCCCCACTGGATCAGGCCATAGGCCCACCTAGTCCAGCTTCCTGCATCTCACAGCAGCCCACCAAATGCCCCAGGGAGCACACCAGATAACAAGAGACCTGCAAGGCTTCCTGGGAATTGTAGTTAAGAACATAAGAACAGCCCCACTGGATCAGGCCAAAGGCCCATCAAGTCCAGCTTCCTGCATCTCACAGCGGCCCACCGAATGCCCCAGGGAGCACACCAGATAACAAGAGACCTGCAAGGCTTCCTGGGAATTGTAGTTTAAGAACATAAGAACAGCCCCACTGAATCAGGCCAAAGGCCCATCTAGTCCAGCTTCCTGCATCTCACAGCGGCCCACCAAATGCCCCAGGGAGCACACCAGATAACAAGAGACCTGCAAGGCTTCCTAGGAATTGTAGTTAAGAACATAAGAACAGCCCCACTGGATCAGGCCATAGGCCCATCTAGTCCAGCTTCCTGTATCTCACAGCGGCCCACCAAATGCCCCAGGGAGCACACCAGATAACAAGAGACCTCATCCTGGTGCCCTCCCTCGCATCTGGCATAGCCCATTTCTAAAATCAGGAGGTTGTGCAACAGCAGGCGTCCCTGTTGCCAGTCTCCCACTCAGCCTTGCAGATGAGCCAGCCTGGCCCTTCCCTGCTTTCTCGAGCACCAGTCAGTCACCCTCACCAGCACCTCCCTGGCACAAGAAGGGGCTCTCTATGCTGGCAGCTCTTGCCCAAACTGCCAAGCGCCCTCCACGCACTTGGCACAGAGATAATGGAAAACTTCCTGGCCAAGGCAGGAGGAGGCACGCTTGCTTCCCTGCTCTAACCTACTACGCTGTGCCTGGATCTAGGACCTGAAGTGCCAGGAAGCTCTCCCCCCAACCCCACCCATTTCCCCTCACCCCAAGTGGGGGAAACTAAGAACACTGAAACACTGCATCTCTCAGATGGTCTGTTTTAAACTCAATCTTCTCTCCTGCCACAATGGTCTCTCCTTTCTTTTGGGGCTCCTTCTTTTCTGCAGGACGTGTCATGGTGCTAGTCCTCACCTTCAGGCTTTAATTGAAACTCTGAGATCACCTAGATTTTATTCCAGGACCCTATTTTTAGTGGTTAGGACTCAGGCCTGAATTCATGCACCCCGAGCATGGCCAGGGGGCCATCCTCTCATCAATGTGTAACTATCGCTGGTCACTTATGCACAGCTGGAATTTAGAAGTGGAGCACTTTCCAGCCAAGGCTGAGCTCCTGAACCTCTCTTTTCAAGCATCAACACTGCTTGCTCTCCTGGGCCAGATACCCGACCTCTTTTGTTGCTCCCTCTGCAGTACTCGGCTGAAACCCGGAGCAGCCTCCTTCGTTCCAACTACTAGGCTGAGTTTCCCACTTCTGGACCACTGCTCTGTTCACCTTTTCTGCTGACTCCTCCCTGCCCCCTGACAACTGCTTATTTGCCAGTCCTGGACTTCTCCCTCTGTCTGTCTTGTCTGCCATTTAGAATGTAAGCTCTCTGGGGCAGGGAGCTTTCTTTGCAGTGGCTAGCATCCCTTGGGAGCTAGACAAACAGGAAGGTAGGATGCTGCTTCCTACTGAGTCATTGTCAAGCACTGACTGGCAGCAGCTGTCTGGGATTTCAGGCAGATTTAGCTGGAGTTGCTGCCAGGGATCAAATCCATGACCTTCTGCATGCAAAACAAAAGTTGGAACCACTGAGCTATAACCCCACCTTCTTTTCCTGGACTAAAATGATATTGCAGGATTCAGTGTCAGTGAGTGGTAAGCCAAGCTATGGAGGCAGCCATGCTCCTAGCAGGGAAAGAGAAGACATTTATGCCTCTACCTTTAAACAGGTAATTTCTTAAAAAGACAAATACAGGACTCAGCTTCAATTTTGGATCTTCCAAATGATGTATAAAAGCAATCTGCGACTGTTTGGGGCTACTACAAGGACACTCTGCACGAAGCCAGTCTTATTTTGTGCTGCCACCCAAGGAGGTCCGTGGGGCGGCGGCAAGAAATAGGGCCTTCTCGGTAGTGGCACCAACATAATGGAACTCCCTTCCCCTTGACTTGAGAATGGCTCCCTCTCTTGAGAGTTTTCGGCGAGGCCTGAAGACACTGCTGTTTCAACAAGCCTTCTGATTTCTTGGCCTTCTTAACATTTTTTATACATCTTTTAGTTTTTTACAGGCCAGATTCCTCTGTGATTTGCTCTTTTATGCTCTTTTTATTCTGTCTTTTAATTTGACTACTGTTTTTATGGTCTCTGTTAATGTGTTTTTAATATGTTTTTTATCTGCTATTTATTGCCAATTTATGTTTTGTAAATCTGTTTTTACATGTTGTTAGCCGCCCTGGATCCCTTTTAGGGAGAAGGGCGGGATACAAATAAAGTTTGTTTTTTATTTATTTTTATTTTTATTATTATTATTTATAATAATAATAATAATATTATTATTATTATTATTTTCAGCTTTGTATCCATCCATCCTTATTTTTCAGCTCAGTATCCTTTAAAGAACTCAGGGCAGTGCAACTACTCACCACCATGTTACCTGTACAACAACCTTATGAGGCAGGCTAGACTGAGAGAGAACGACTCATCCAAGGTGACTTCACAGCTGAGTAGAGATTATGAACCTGGGCTTCTCTGCTCCTAATCCAAAGCTCTAACCACCGCCCCACACTGCCACTCAAGCAAACATCAGAATGACAGGTGGGGCCTACTCCTGCTTCTCAAAAAGACTCATGGGTAATATTTAACATTTGTAGAATGCCTTTCTGAGTGTGAAAAGTGCATCGCATGTGTTACGAACACATCAAGGTAACAATCCCATTGGGTAAGTATTATTATCCCCATATTGCAGATGAGGAAGACTGAGGTCAGAAAGCAGCAGCTTGGCTAAGGCCACCGAGTGTGGCAGACACAAGAGCCGGGGCAGCCCTGATTCACTGGTTTGAGTTGGCTTAGCTGGGGGACACTCCCTTGCCAGTGACTGGCCTGGCCGAACCCGGTTGCTCCCGCCGTGTTCCAGGGCTAAGCCTGGATACGATGAACTGATGCGGGGCTCCCTTCCCCCATACGCATTTATCTAGGGCCAGACAAACCACAAAGGAAAGCTATTTTTGCCTCCTCTGTCGGGTAACCTGGCGTGCCTGCTAGCACCCAAGCAGAGAGCCCTGCAAGTTCTGCCCAATGCCGCCACCCCCTTCCACTCAGGCTGCGCCTCGGCCCCGTGACCCGTAGGCGACTCAGACATTTCCCTGGGCCGCTGCGTCACTGAGCTCCCCATTGTGTACGGGCCTGGCAGGAGAATCGGACCATTGTTCTGCCAGGCTGCGGGGAGGGTGTCCCACCACGAGGAAGGGGCTCCCCTTACAGAACCCCATGGAGGCACCCCCACCCATTGGTGCTCTGGGTTTCTTCCCCTCCCCACCTCCTTGCTGGACCTAGCCAGGGAGGAAGCCTGAGCAAGTGCTAGCAGGAAGTGGCTGAGGAAGCCTGAGGCTGCCCCCCCCCACTGCTGGGTCATTGTTTAGGAGAGGCTGGTGAATAACTACCCCCCCCCCTGAAAAACCCAACACAAGGGAAGCCCTACTGCACTCTCAGTTTGGCATCCACCATCTCACCAGACATCAAGAGGATGGTGTGCCTAGTCACATCTCCCCACATAATACCCCCCCCTTCCAGAGCTAGGGCTGAAAGCAATTTTACCAAATCTGAACAAACCCAGGACCCAGCTCAGGGTTTGTATGACATCCCTGTAAAGAAGTCAATGTCTTAGAGGCATTTGTAGACTTCTCTCTTAGCAGCCCCCATCACCCCCTTCCCTTTGAAACATAAGAGTCATTTTGCTGGGGTAGAATGAAGGTCCTCCTGCCCGTTTTCTGGCTCTGAGAGCGACCAGCCAAAAACTATCAAGGAAAAGGGTGTCCAGGTTTGTGACATCCAGGTAGCTTAATCCGAACAGGGCTCACAACAGTGTGTGACACCCCTCCCCACCTGTTTGCAGCACCCAGGGCCACAGAAAATGAGACCTGGGGTGGCTGAGGTGACCTCACTGGTTCAAACCTTGCCCCTGCCATGATATTCACTTGGCGGACTTAGGTCAGTCACCTCCTCTTGTCCTCAGTCTTCCCCACTGCAAAATGGGCATAATACCTGCTTAACACACACCTTCCTTGCAGGGTGGTTGTCACATTACAGCTGGTTAATACAAGGGAAGTGCTTTGCATGCACCAAAGAACATTTGTTCTTTGTAACAAACTATGCAACTTTTTGTCACTGTGTTCATATAGGTTCATATATTTGTCACACGTGTTTGTCACGTGTGTCACACAGCAAACTCTTGCCCGCTAAGTTGGGGCCTTGGGTCACCTAGTGCAGCATCACCAACTCTGAGCAGCAGCAACATTCCAGGGCTTCAGTCAGGGATCTCTCTCTGCTGTATTTGGAGACGTTCCCAAGTGGCTGCACCCGGGACCCCCAAGCGACAGCCCCTTCTTACATGCATTTAGCAACGCGTGACTGTGTGCAGCCGATTGTACCACACGTCTGTTGGCTGCAAGGCCCCCATGGATCCAAATGGCGCAACTGTCGGGAGAGCTTGTGTCTCTGGGTCTTTATTTCAAAAAAGAAAAATGAAGGAAGAAGACAGTAACCACGATTTCCTGTAACCCGGGGTCACAATCTTGTCTGAGTGGCAACAGGCAGGCAGGCTGGCTGAAGACTGCCAGCCGAGCCTGTGAGATAAGAGGGGAACCAGCAAAACTGGAAGCTCCGACCTCCTGGCAGAGGAGGGGCAGAGGGAGAAGAAAGGAAGGTTGGAGAGAGGAGGAGGAGGAAGGGAGTGGCAGGATCCATGCTCCACTTGTGTCTCCTCCCCCCACTTGACTTCCTGTATATAGCACCGGCCTGATCAGGAAGGCATAAAGAGGAAGAATTTCCCCTCTGGTTGCATTAAAACCAGCAAAGGGGGGGGAAGCTTGGGGTGGGGGAGGAACAAGGCCACACAGAACACAATCCTGTTAGGAGGTGGTGGTCCTGGGTTCTTGCCAAAGAAACAAAGAAATCCACCCGTCTTCCCGCACCCAGCCGGCAAAGGGGTATAAGTGTGTGTTTGCCAGCCAGGCCAGCAATGAGAGCTGAGAAATAGAGAGAGAGACACACACACACATACCCACAATCAAGGCTCATGCCAGCGTGGCATCATGGCTGAGACTAAACACCCGCTTTCCAAATCGCACCCCTTATTTAGCTGAGCCGATGGAAATCTGTGCCCTTGGTGGTTCTTGCGGATTGCACTTTTGTCTTTCTGCAGACTACGTGGAAAGAAAACGGAACTAACAGGGCCTAGCGGCTGTGCTGCACCTTCTGAGCGCCCAAGTAGTTTGGGCATGTTTTGTCTTGATGCCAGCCCACATACTGTATGGTTATCCCCATACTACAGATGGGGAAGACTGAGGTTGAAACGGCCTGCTTTCATGTGCTTTGATCTCTCTCTCTCTCTCTCTCTCTCTCATGCACATAATCAACTCTCAGAGTCCCTTCTTGTGACCTCACAGACAGTGACTAAGAGCGCCTGAGGGTTCCCACAGTGACGATTGCACCATCTTGCGAACCGGGGTTTTCTACGTGTGATTTCCCAACCCTGCTGCCTGCCTGGCGCTTCCGGCTTGCAATTCCGGAACAGGTGAGCTGATGAGGCATCACCCAGACGCTCACCTTAGCGCCAGGGCCTAACCCAACTGCCTTTGCCACCCACCTGTGGAGGTACCAAGGAGTAAGCAAAGCGAGAAAAAATAACTGTGTGTGTTGGCCAGGGAGTCAGACTCCACAGGGTGTAAAGAATGGACAGTTTGTGACAGGAAACAGATCCATATGTAAGGCCAGTGCATTGTGGTATGACTAACCTTAAGGACAGAATGAGGGGAGCTTTGGTGAATCAGGCCCAGCACCCACCTATCCAGTCCAGCACCCTCTTTCCCTGCAGTGGCCTCTGAAATGCTCACAAACAGGAGTTGGAGGCATGCCTCTCTTCTGCCATTGTTCCTTTGCAACTGGCAATCAGACTGCCTCTGAAGCTGGAGGCTCCACACTGCTATCATGGCTTAAGCCATTGTCCTGCAGGAATTCATCTAATCCCTTTTGAGAGCTATTAAGAAAGTGGTCATGGCTGCTGGAGGCCCTGTCACATCACACCCATTCGCTTCCCCTGATGGGAGTCTGGACGCTACCTCCTCTTTCTCATTACTTCACGTATTCTAAGGCAGGACCAGCCAAGGACTTGGAAAAGGAAGAGGGGAATGGAATGGAAGTGTGGAGGAGAAGAGAGTGGCAGGCTAGAAAGCTGGAGACAATCTAGCTCCTCGTTCTCCTCTCCTCCCCACTTCCCCTTTCACTCTATTCACATTTTCCGTTTTTGAATCCAGGGAGTGGGAAGAGGAGCACTGAAAACAAGTGGACAGGCAATAGCCTGTCAGCCTCCTGGGCTGGCCGACCCTGCTCTAGGGCAGGCCTTAGTACCAAAAGCAGGAACCCGGGCAGAGCTTCAGCTCAAAACACTTCCTGCCTTGGTAATTAAGCTCCCCAGCCCTATCTGCTTTCACCCTCCAACAAACAGGCTGGGGAAGCTTTCATTTTGATTTCAGAAGCAGTTGAGCCAAGAGGACAGCAGGGCAAAATCTGGGTCTGTGTGTGGATGTCTCTCAGGAAGCGAAACTTCTCTCGACGCACCTTTGGCAGTCTTAAAAACCGCTGTCTGCCTGCAGCTGTTGTGGTTAGATTTGTGCCAGTGTGCGAGCCTAGTGGCGGAGAGACAGAGAGACAGAGAGGCTAGAGACAGAGACAGAGACCAGGCCTTCCCTGATTTCACTCTTGCCTCTGCCACCAATTCGCGCTAGGGGACCTTAGGCAAGCCTCTCTCCCGCTCCCCAACAATGTGCCAGCCTCTGCCTCCCGCTCTTTCAGCACTCCTCTCCACCTTTCCCCTTTGTCTTCCTTTCCCAATCCAGGGAGTGGAAGCAGAGGAGGCAAGAAGGCGGATGGAGAAGAGCACCTCTCACCAACCTGCTGCGTGATGTAACAGCTTCAGCTGACCTCGTGAATGGGCTGGCCGTGCATTCACAATGTGCTTTCATTGATGATGGAGGCCGTCAGTGAAAGGGAGAAAGGCGGGGTGGATTTTAAGTAATACGAATAATTCATCATAATACTTTGCAGGGTCGCTTAAGGTCCTCCAAACAAGCTTAAGGTCCTCCAAACAAACTGAGGTCTTCCTTCACTTCCCACTTCCCGTTCATTCCTACAGGGCTAGTCAAGAGCTCTGGTGAAGCAAGGACTCCTGGAGTCTCCGTCCTGCCTGCAGTGCCAGCCCTCCACATATATGTCACAACAATCAGTAGCAGGGCTTCTCACAGCACTTCTGAGAACTTCTCACAGCAGGTGACGTACCTCTCTGACCATACCCTGGACTTGGAAAGGAAGAGGGAAACAGAGTGGGAGAGAAAGTGTGGAGGAGAGTGGTGGGCTAGAGCGACTCTCTGGTGGTAGACACTCTAGCCCATTAGTCGCCTCTCCTCCACACTTCCTCTTCCTCCCAAAACAGGAAAGGCAGAGCACCTTAACCATCATGTTAATCAGTACAGGAGGCTCTGCATTTTGCTCTTCAAGTTGTTTCTGATGAGAAGAAAGAAATCATCCCGCAAACATGAACTTCCCAAAGTGTTTTATGTGCCTCATCTCCATGACAACCCTGCAAGGTATTACTATCCCCATATTGCAGGAGGTAGGTGAATGAGTTTCAGAAAACAGAGACTTGCCTAGGGACACCGTAATGAGCCGAGCGTTTAAACAGGAACTGTCCCTGGCTCATCACTGTTGCTTGTAACCACTGTAACCCTAGCTTGTAATCCTAACTCTCAGTCTTGAAACATGTCTGATAACAAGGAAGAAGAGTGCCTCTGAACATATGCAGAGTGGCTTTTGGTTGCCACAAGGTTAACAAGAGCCCCCTAATTGGGATTGGGGAAAGACGCTTTCATCTACTGCTTTCTGAGTGCGCAAAGGACTTCACCAGCATTTTCTCCATGTAGTGCTTGCAACAATCATGTAAAGCAGGGGTCTCCAAACCCCGGCCCAGGGGCCAGACGCGGCCCGCGGCAAGCCTCTATCTGGCCCACAGCCAGCCTCTTGTCCCCTAAAAGCCTCTGGCCCACTTGGCCGAACATAACTGGAACTGTGCTCTGGTTGCATCTGGAGGGTTGCATCTGGTCTGAAGGGCCATGTTGTTGGCATCCTTCAGTCTCGGAAGACTATGATGTCACGCTCTGAATGGTGGTTCTGGAACAGAGTGTCCTCTCCAGTGCGTGAAGCCTGGGTAAAGTAGGTATGGAGGATAGGCTGTTACCCATGCAGCAAATCCCCCCTCTCCACGTCGCTGAAATGGTCCAATGGAAAGGCAGAGGCCAATACGGTTGGTTCCAGCGGCGTCGCAGGAGTTGCCAGAACATGACTGTGTTCAGCCATGAACTGCCTCAGGGACTCCGGCTCCGGATTTTGCCTCGAGGTTAACTCCTGAAGCCTTTTCCATAACTGGATGTAGCCACAAGGCAGTGGAGGTTTGGGATCAGAGTTTTCCTTCTCTCAGATGAGCTGCCTTCCCAGGCTGACGAGTCCCATCTACCCGGTGGCTGTTTAGTCGCCTCTTACGACAAGTACAGCCAAACTGAGGGCCTATTCTTATCCCCAGCCCCCAGAGAAGCCTCTGAAGGGCCAGAGAGGTTGAATGAAAGAGCCCATTCATTCATTTATTCACTCATCTAAGTTCCATCTCTGATTTATTTATATACATTTTATATTTAAATTTTTTTTCCGGCCCTCAACACCATACCAGATATTTGATGCGGCCCTCTGGCCAAAACGTTTGGAGACCCCTGATGTAAAGTATCATTATCCCCATTTTGCAGATGGGAAAGACTGAGGCTGACAGTGAGGCTGATGACCACCTAACTTGCTCATGGCACAGGCGAGATTCAGACTCATTCGCGGCTCATTTTCTTAGCTACTACATTAGACCAACACTTACGCTGGAGGGCTTACTTTCAGGGACTTCAAAGAATAGGGTCAGGCTATAAGGAAGGGCTCAGGGTTCAGCAACAGAGCCCCTGTTTCACACGCAGAAGGTCCCAGGTTCCATCTCTGCTGCTATCTGCAGGTAGGGCAGAGACAGTGGCCCACCTGGAACCTTGGACAGCTGCTGCCACCCAGTGCCCGACAACAGTGAGCTAGACAGGCCAATGGTCTGACTCCGCAGGAGGCAGCTTCCTATGCAAAGTTTTGGTACAAACGGGAGACCCGATTTCCCCGACCGCTCCTCGCCACCACCCTCCCAGCCCACAGCTGGAGAGGCGTGTCTTGCAAGAGGAAAAGCTTCGCCTCCCCAAGCTCTTGTTTGCATGGAAAGAAAAACATTTATCTCGCCCTCGCAGGAGGAAATGGCACGTAGAGGCTGTTTCTGCGAGAGCCAGCCAGCGTCACTTCCTTCTGGCCTCGTGTCACCGAGGTCACACTCAGAGTCTGGTGACAAGCTCTTGGAGCTGAATAGGAGAGGTGGGGGGGCAAGCAGAGGTTTATTTTCACAGACACATGCAGGGTCGCCTTCCTGCCTGCCTGCCTTCCTCATCGCCGAAATACTCCCTTTGCTGATGGAAGCTGATGGTGTTTATTTAATGGGGGAAGAATGGCCCTCTGCACATGCCCAGAAACACACTCGCTCTCTCTCTTTTCCAGAGCTGCTTGTTACAGACTGCAGTCTGTTACAGACTGTAGCCTTTCCATGGTGCTCACATTTGTCACCCTTTCCATTTTTTTTTCTCGCTTAGCATCCGGCTTGGACAATCTGAAAGCTGGTTTAAGATTCTGTGATACTTTGCTCAATCCTAATGAAAGGTATCTGGTGTTTGGGGCTTTTGCCTAATGGACTAATGTGGTTACCTAAATTTTTTGCATGGCCCAGCTCAAAGTAAACCTCTTCCCGAGCACCTTCGAATGCTTTCCTAGCCCAACACATGGCTCTTTTGACTTCTTGGTTATCTGTGATCCCCATTTGAACATGTGCAGATATTTCTTGAGATAGTGGGATGCGTCCCCCCACATACACACAGTCTGCCGTGGAGTCATTCCATGGCTTTCCCAAGACCTCTCCCCACCCAGTGGCATGCCAGCAGCTCCTCCTCCTCCCTGCATTTCTGAAGGGGAGAAAGAGGAAGCGTAGAGTGGAGAGGACAGTGGGGCTAGAGTGACCCTTCCATTTAGTCGCTGACGTGCTAGGCTGTTACTCTCTTCTCCTCCGCACTTTCTCCACTGCTCTAGTTCCAGAACTAGAGGAGGCTAGTTGAGGGTGCCCTCTGCCACTGAAGGCAACCACCTCAGGCTCCCTCATGAATGGGCTGATCCCCTGATTCCAGTGAGGATGAGATGGTGACCCCAGGCTGAAATGAATTTGGAAGGAAAATAGGTTGCCCAGTGAAGACTCAACACCAGAGAGTTTGAAAGGGACCTCGGCATTTGTCAAGTGTTGCGTACAACACGGAGTCTGCCAAGGGGTCCACTAGACACAGGTTGGCCTTAGACATTTTTCTGGAGATTGATGCTATTGGGCAGGGGAAGGGAAGACTGTTTCCTTGCGCGCCCCTCAGAATGGATGGGTCAAGAATTCCCCCAAATTGCTGGACCCACTACTCACTGTTGTTGGACTTGAGGTCCCGGTGGATGACGGGCACAATGGCCTCACAGTGGAGGTACTGCATGCCGTGGGCGATCTGCACGGCCCAGTTGATCAGGATGTGTGGCGGGATCCGGCGGCCGGCCAGCATCCGGCTGAGCGGCCCCCCTGCTGCGTATTCCATCACTAAGCACAGGTTGGGCTCTTGCAGGCAGACGGCCTTCAGGGTGATGATGTTGGGGTGCTTCAGCATGGCAAACAACCGGGCCTCTTGCTGCACCCGCTCGGCCGTGGTGCTGATGTCCTCGTCTGGGTCCTGCCGGGCCGCCTTGACCGCCACCAGCTGCCCCCGCCAGCTGCCCCGGTAGACTTTGCCAAAGCCGCCGACCCCAATCACTTCCTCCAGCCTCAGCTCCCGGAAGTCTGCCTCAGGGGGGCCCTCGGGCCCCGAGAAGCTCCCTGCCTTGGGCAAGACGTAATTGGACGGGAAGATGCCCACTTGGTCGTTGACCTTGCCGGCCCACCAGCCTTCGTCTCCGGAGATGGCGGCATCCCAGGACAGGACCTCCACCAGGTCGCCCTTGCGCAGGGTCAGCTCGTCGCTGCTGGCAGCCTCGTAGTCGAACAGCGCCGTCCAGACAGGGTTGGCGTAGGCCGTGGGGCCCCCACCCCCACGGGAGCCTCCCCCCCAAGGAGGAGCCTTCCGGAACATGCTCTTCAGTGGCTCCATGGGGTCCTCTGGGCGTCATTGGGTCGGGACCCACACGTCTAAGTCGCCACCATGGCCTTCCGCGCGGGGACGGGAGGGGGTCCAGAAGGGCGTTGGGGGCGGGGGGCTACGGCTGCTGCCTGCGGAAGCCCCCTCCCATGGGGATCGGGCGCCCCTGCTTCCCACGCCCGGGAGACCCCTGCCGGCTCTACATCGCCTTCCGCCCCGTCGAGCGAGCGCTTCCCGGGAGGCTCCCTGCCGCCGCCCTCCTCCTCGACGGAGCGGCTCGGGCGCCCTCCCGCCCCCGGGGCTCTGCGGCGCTCCTCCGCTCCCGCTCTCGCCTGGGACGCCCCGTCCGAAGAGCAGCCGCGGGCGCCCGTCCCGTGCAGTCCAGGGGCGCGTCTCGCTGCCTCCGCGCCCCGTCCCGGCAGGAGTGCCGACCAGCCAGGCGGGCGGGCGGGCAGGGCGGGGAGGAGGCTCCGGATTCCTGGGCCGCCCCGGGGTAGGCGGGTCTCTGTGGCTGCGGAGCCTCCTGGAACAAAAGGCCGCTGCTCCGGCCAAGGCTCAGCCCGGGACGTGTGGTCCCTGCGGGGGCTCATGGCTCCCACCGCCGAGCCTTGGCGGGGCTCCCGTCCAGGCAGGGCGCAGCCAGGCGTCTGCCACCGGGGCTCAGAGGAGATCTGGTCCCCCCCCCCCACGAACAGCAGGCATCTGCCACCGGGGGCTGGTCGCCCCCCCACGACGAAATCAAACGGAATTTAGGAAGTCAATAAAAAGTTTTCTGGTTAATTGGCCATAACTTTTGATAGGATGCAGACATCCCAACACGGTTTGTTCCACTGCATTCCGCATTAAATTACCTTTCCAACGATATATAACATGATGGTATTATTCTTACATACCAAGGTTTCCACTATTAAAACCTTTTCTGGTTAATTGGCCATAACTTTTGATAGCGTACAGATATACCAATGTGGTTTGTTTCACTGCATTCAGCATTAAATTACCTTTCCAGTGATATGTAACTTGATGGTATTATTTGTACTTACCAAGGTTTTCACAATTTTGGCCACTAGTGCCAAGCTCAGCATGTTGCCCACTAAAGCTTGCTGTCGGGTGCAATTGCTAACCCCTACACCCCCTTAGCTACACTACTGCATCCAGAGATGCCACTTCAGCTACCAGTGGTTCTCACACATTTAGCAAGGGGACCTACTTTTTAGAAGGAGAATCTGTCAGGACCCACCAGAAGTGATGCCATGACCGGAAGTGACATCATCAAGCAAGACAATTTTTAACAGCCCTAGGCTGCAATTCTACCCACACTTAGGCAGGGGTAAGTTCCACTGACTATCATTATTGAAAGAATATACATAGTAGCTTGTTAAAAGTACAGGTCTGTAACATTTCCCCAAATGCAGTCACATCCCATGGTAGCATCATGTCTAATATATTAAAAATAAAATATTGAAATGAATGGGGACCCACCTGAAATTGGCTCATGACCCACCTAGTGGGTCCCAAGCCACAGTTTGAGAAACACTGGACAAAAAGAGAGCACCAGTTTTGGGAGTCACACAGCTCTCCTCTGCTTCCGTGACTGTTTAAATTAAGTCTTGCATCCTCCTACATCTGCCCATCCAGGAATCCATCCATCTCATTTAGTGCAGTCCTTCTATTCAGAAATAAGCCCTGGCCAGGTGCAATCGGACTTACTCCCAGGTAAGTATAGGATAGTCTAAGAGCATGCTCCTAACCAACTTTCCAGCGTCAATCTAAGGGCAATACAGCTCCAAAGTAAGGGAACAAACATACCCACACGGGACCCACACGTCCTTCGTAATGGCCCCCCAACTGCAGGATGCTACACATGCCCCCTTGACACAGCTATGTCAGAGCTGGAAAGTTGGTTAGGGTTTGGGCCTAAGAGGCTTAGCTGTGAATCAGGTCATCAGTTGGCATCTAGCCTTGGCCACGAATGCACTTGGTGGCCTTAGGCAAGCTGCTACCTCTCAATCTCAGTTTTCTCCATCTGCATTATGGAGATAATAATATTTACTTACAGAGGCATTGCAATGAGAATGTCAAGATAATATACACGAGATGCTTTGCACTCCTGCTACAAAATGCTAAATATAATTATCCTTGTAGGACTAATTCGGCCATTGCTAAAGAAAATATAGACAAGAAAGAGCATTTGGAGCATGTGAAGAGCTCAGTTTTGGCAAGGCTGTGAATCCACAATGGACACTGTCTTCTAAGTCTCTAAACTTTTTGGCCAAAGGATCAAACATTGGGCACAGTGTCGAGGGCTGGAAAAAAAAAATTAAATATAAAATTTAAATAAATACATTAGACTTAGATGAATGAATAAATGGGCTCAAATGTCCAGGATTTCTCCAAACACCAACAAAGCCTAAAGCACACACTTAAATAGACCCCCATTCCGCCACCCCACAAGCACAACTCTAGTTGTGTTTGGTCAACTGGGCCAGAGGCTCTCAAGGAATCAGAGGCTGGCCGCGGGCCTTAGGGTTTGGAAACCCCTGTTCTAGACACTTAAACTGGTGTGCAAGAAGGGCTTTTAGGACAGGCTGTGAAGAGGTTTCCCAGCAGGCATGAAATAATCACTATTATTTTGAAAGGGCTTTAAAAATCTTAAAGCAAACGTTAAAAAATGAACGGATTAATAGTGCCACAATTAATGATAACAAGAATTGTCATGGGGCCCTTGGATGTTGCAAGAGTGGACTGAGGATCCGTTGCCCTACAGAACACAGAGCGCAATGCCATAAATGTTTCTGGGGGTTCGAGAGCCTAGTCCAAGGAGCCTTCAGCACTTCCCTGGTGAGAAATCTGGGGAAAACTGAAGGATTTTGTCACAATGATGGTGCCGGAGAAGGAGTTATGCGTATCAGAGAAAGCCTACACATGTTCTCATTCTCCAAAGCCAATTCAGCAGCAACTTCCCCTGTTCATGCATTTGGGGTCAGACCATGGGATCGAGGTCTCCAGCAAGTTTGTACTTCTTGCTTTCTCCTCCCCAACTCCTACTTGCCCAACAGAGCTCATATCCAACCACATGGAAGCACCAGTGGGCAATTACCAGGGGAAGGGAATGATGGGAAGACCACGCCACCCCTACCCTGCTGGTGTCATCTGAACACTGGAAAGACTGGAGCAGATCACGTGACCGGCTTCCTGAATACAGAAGCTGGGGACAAGCCTGATTCTTTCGCCTGAGCTAGGAAAATCGCATCCCTTAACCCTTTGGCCTCTCTTTGCCTCCAGCCCTGGACTGATGGCTCAAGGTCCCAAATCAAGACAGAGCTTTGTAGCTCTGGAGAGTGGACAAACTCTGGAGAGTGGACAAACTGCTCCATGCACCCTGGCCCAGTGGGACACATATTTGCTGCCACCTGAGAATCTCCTATCTCTGCATCAGCTCCGCTCAGAGCCTGGAAAGGAGGTCCCCAGTGTTCTTGTACAGCTGCTGGTTTGTCCTCCTTCCATCCCGGCTGTAGCAGAGCTGGATACGTAGTTATGGTGTTCCTGAACTCAGAACAAATTCCAGTCCCTCAGCCTCAGACAACAGAGGGTAATTCTTGAGTTACCAGTAGCTCCTGACCTGACCAGAGTGACCTGAAGTCACTCCCAAACCTTCTGCCCCAGTAGCCAGAGTTGTTTTCTTGTATTCTCCCTGCCTTTCTGGAACCTGGGTTCAAACCCCAAATCCTTGTTTGGAGCATGGGTGGACTGGACTGTGAAGCAGAGCAGAGAGCACTCCTCTCACAGTAGACAAGACCACATAGCTCATTCAGGCTGCAATCCTTATCCACACCTGGGAGTAAGCCCTATTGATTATAATGGAACTTACTTCTGTGTAGACATGCATAGGATTGGGTTCTAAGAGTTAAAAATCCCTCTCTTGGTTCCCAAAGGCCCTGTATGAATTTAAAAAGAGCCCTGCTGGATCAGGCCAAAGATCCATCTATTTGTGGCCCACAGTAGCCCACCAGCAAGGCATGAAGGAAGGATCTCTCCCCTGCAACTGGTATTCAGTTATACCGTACTGCTGAACGCTTTCCACATGCGCTGCCTCCGACGTATTCTCGGCATCACCTGGCAGGACAAAGTTCCAAACAACACAGTCCTGGAACGTGCTGAAATCCCCAGCATGTATGCACTGCTGAAACAGAGGCGCCTGCGTTGGCTCGGTCATGTTGTGAGAATGGATGATGGCCGGATCCCAAAGGATCTCCTCTATGGAGAACTCGTGCAGGGAAAGCGCCCTACAGGTCGACCACAGCTGCGATACAAGGACATCTGCAAGAGGGATCTGAAGGCCTTAGGAGTGGACCTCAACAGGTGGGAAACCCTGGCCTCTGAGCGGCCCGCTTGGCCTTTCCCAGCATGGCCTTTCCCAGTTTGAAGAGACACTTGGCCAACAGTCTGAGGCTAAGAGGCAAAGAAGGAAGGCCCATAGCCAGGGAGACAGACCAGACACACTGGCTTCCCAGTGTGGAAGGGATTGTCACTCCTGAATTGGCCTTTTCAGCCACACTAGACACTGTTCCAGAACCACCTTTCAGAGCGTGATACCAGAGTCTTACGAGACTGAAGGCTGCCAATTCAATTCATTCATTCTGAACCTGGAATTTCCACACAGCTCTCGTAACTATTTGCCATTGACAGACTTCCATATCTAATTGCCATGGCAGGCCAGAGGCCCACAGTGACTCTCTAGAATTTTGGACAGGTATTCCCCAGCCCTGCTAGAAGACCCCAAAAGATTCAGCATGGGATTGTTTGCATCCACAAGAAGTGCTCCAACAAAGCCACGCAATGTGTTGATAGCTGAGCAGAAATCTGGACCTGGACTGCTTAGTTGCTGCTCTCAACAACTCTTTAGACTGCCTTACTGATATAATTCTTTAATTTGGCATCTACCCATCTGTAAACATTGTTTTTCACCATGCAATGTTAAAATTAACGTTTTAATGCCTTGTTTGATGTTTTTTACTTTGTACTTCATTTTAAAGCTTTGTAAGCTACCTTGGGCATTTGCTTCGGCTTGGGAAAGGTGGGGTATAAATTTCTTAAACAAACAAACAAACAAACAAACAAACAAACAAACAAACAAACAAACAAACAAACAAACAAACAATCTCAGCATTTGTAGAGCAGTTTCGGAGAGTGCCAAGTGTATTATCTTGATGTAGTCAAGTTACAGCAACCCTGTAAGTTTACATATTCTTATCCCCATTCTGCAGATTGGGAAGACTGAGGCTGAGAAGGCATGGCTCATCTAAGGCCATCAAGTGGGCTGATTGCAGAAGCAAGATTCAGACTAGCAAAGTTCTGCTTTGCAACTCAGCTGCAGCACTAATTTCTCATTTATAAATTTGAATTTGCAGTTTTCTCACTTGTAGTCCTTGTTACTTTCTCATCCCTCCTCCTGTTCTTTCATGACTGTTGTGCTTTATCGACCTTTATTTAGGGGCAGAGATCTGACTTTTCAGAGCTAGGGACGTGTAGTGAAGAAGAGCCAGAGTTGGAACCAGGAAGTTTCCAGTTGATACCTGAATTCAGCCATTAATGTGGCCTCTCAGCCTCTTTCCACTGCAGTAATAACACTGCTCTTAGTAATTGTTTTATGATGATGGCTGGAACAATATGCTCAAAGTCGAATCTAGAGCATTTTAAGATTGGAAAAAGCATCGTGTCGATGGATGGCGCAATTACAGAGCCAATCTCTGCTTTTTCTTATTCATTTCTGGGCCAGTCTTGTTATCTGTGTCTCTCTTGATACCGAGCAAGTCTGCTCCTAATCAATGAGGGCTGCTTAATGCCTGCTAGGTAATAAAAAGTGTGTGCGTGCGTGTGTGTTGCTATAGATTGTTACTATCATTGATTGTGAATCAAAGCTTGAGAGAGACCAGCCTCTTTGTCCTTCTTGCAATGGACTACTTAAAAAATTCTATGCCTGTTCATATGTGTAGCTATCTAAACGTAAACAGTGTACTGAGGACTTCACAGCACTCATCTGATGAAATGGACCTTGGTCCACAAATGCTTCTGCCACAGCCTCTGTTCACAACTCACCTGGAAATAGGCTTCATTATACTCAGTGGGACTTACTCCTGAGGAGACATGGCCTAGCACTGCAATGTCAATTTGGTAGTCTTTACAGTGCAATCCTATGCGCGTCTACTGAGAAGTATGGGTGAGTTCAATGGTCCTGCTCCTAGGCTGGTAAATTGCAGCCTTAGGGCCCAATCCTATCCAACTTTCTGGCACCAGTGCAGCCGCAATGCAACCCCAAGGTAAGGGAACAAATGTTCTCATACCTTGAGAAGGCCTCTGTCACTGTCCTCCCATCACAGGGTGCAGTGCACCCCCCATTGGCACAGCTGCACCGGCACTGGAAAATTGGATAGGATTGGGCCCTTAATCAACCATAAGCCCTAGTGCAGTGGTTCCCAAACTTGTTAGCACCAGGAGCCACTTTTTAGAATGACAATCTGTCGGGACCCACTGGACGTGGTGTCATTAACCAGGAAGTTATGGCCAGAAGTGATGTCATCAAGCTGGAAAATTTTTAACACACCAATACAACAAAATCAAATTAAATTAAGTCAGTAAGGTGCAGTGCAATCCTAACTTGCACTGGAACAGGCAGGCCAGTGGGCCTGCACTGTATCAAGCGCAAGATTTGGGGGCTTAGTGGCTCAGCCGGGGCAAGAGAAATAGCTTCCCCTTACCCCGGGGAGAGCCACTGCATCCCAATGGGGCTACTCAGATCTGCGTCGCCTCCAGAAGTAGCGCAAATCCAAGCAGACTGGGGCTGGCCCAGGCTGCCCGGGAATGGGGTTAGGATTTGGCACAACCGCTGGATCCTGGCCCTACCTCCTGCTCCCCACCCGCCCACCCACAGTCCCACCCACCCATGGTTCTGCCTGCTGCCCATCCTCCCCCCACCCCGGAATGCCTCCTTCTGTCCTCCCCAGACCCCTGGGTTGGTTGAACTGGGCCAACGCAACTCACCCTTTCCCTGGGGCCTGCGTCGGTGCAGGGAGGCCGGCACAAGCCGTGCACCAGCCTAACCCCATTTACGTCTCCGTGAAAGTGCTTTATGGCACTTTTGCAACAACGATGGGTTGGTGTAAGGGACTTGCGCCAGTCTATCTGCCCCTTAGGATTGCACCCTTAGTAAATTAAAAGTTTTTTTGTTTATTTGTTGATAAACGTTTTTGTTTATTTAAAACTTATTTAAAAGAAAGAACCCTCCTAACCCTCCCAAGTAATTGCTGATCTGTTTTTAAAAAGTCCCCAAACATCCCAAAGGCTGCAGTCCTATCACCTAGGAGGAAGCCCCGTTGACTATCATTGTTAAAAGCACGTACACAAAAGCCTGTTGAAAGGACAAATCTGTCACATTTCCCCAAATGCAATCACATATCATGGTGGCATCAAGACTAATATATTAAAAATAAAATGCACATTGGAATGAATAGGGACTCATCTGAAATTGGCTTGCGACCCACCTAGTTCCAACCCACAGTTTGAGAAACACCAGACTACTAGGCCCTCTGATCCCAGGTTCAATCCTGGAAGCATCTCCACAAAAAGCCAGGAAAGACCCTTCTATGAAACCCTAAAACAGTGGTTCTCAAACAGCGCATTCCTATGCATGTCTACTGAGAAGTACAAGTGAGTTCAATGGGTCCTACTCCTAGGTAGGTAGATGGCAGCCTTAATCAGCCGTAAGCCCTACTGCAATGGTTCTCAAACTTTCTTTTTTTAGCGCCAGGATCCACTTTATAGAATGACAATCTATCAGGACCCACCTACTGGGCCATTGGCCACAGCTCCTCATTAGGGCTAAAATCCTATACGTTGTATAGGGCGGAATCCACAGCTCCCCTGCCTGGTTCCTGCAGATCCCCAGGGAGCCCTGGTTCACAGCTGGGGAACCACTGAAGTAGCCTGTTGAAAGTACAGACCTGTAACCTTTCCCCGAATGCAGTCACATCCCATGGCAGCATCAAAATAAATGTGTATTCAAAATAAAATACACATGGAAATGAGTGGAAACTCACTTGAAATTGGCTCACAGTTTGAAGAACACTGTCCTAGTGAGTTTACTGGGGGCACAATGCTAACCAGGCCTACTCAGATGTGATAAAGAGTTCTCACCTATCAAATGTTTATGCCAAATAAAGGTTTTGTTGACTGTTGACTGTTACTCAGATGTGAGTCCTATTGTGTTCAATGGGACTTACTCCCAGGAAAGTGATGTTAGAATTGCAGCCTGGGACTTACTCCTAAGTAAGTGTGCTTGAAGGCCCTGTTCATTTTTTTTTTTTGCTTTGCAAGATACAACTGTGGGAGGAGAAGAAACCAATTATATTGCATGGTATTATATTAAGCAATATTATTAATAATAAATATTATTAGCAATTATTATTAATTATCAGTTAGTATTCTATCAATTAATTATTGATAATGCAATAATTATTAATTAATAATTTAACAATCGTAATGATTATAAATATTCTCTGTTAAATATTCTCATAATAATTATTAAATTTTATTTTTAAAATTAATTGAGATTTAATTAATTATGCTTTATTAATATTAATTATTGTAAATATATAATGTATATTGGTTATTGTACATATCACTGCTTATCATCATCATTGTTTATATTAATTAATTATATAATTATATATATCATCAGGTCTTTCCACAAGGACATGAAGGGTACTGTTGTCTTTGATGGCTCCACATCAGACCTCTTTGACATCCGAAGTGGAGTGAAGCAGGGCTGTGTTCTTGCACTGACCTTATTTGGGATTTTCTTCGCTGTCCTGATGAAGCAGACCTTTGGAACTGCAACAGAAGGCGTCTATCTCCAGACCAGATCAGAAGGAAAACTCTTCAACCTCTCCAGACTGAGAGCAAAGTCCAAAGTCCAGCTGAAATGTCTGCGTGACTTCCTCTTTGCCGACGATGCAGCTGTCACCGCCCACTCTGCCAAAGATCTCCAGCAGCTCATGGATCGTTTTAGCAAGGCCTGCCAAGATTTTGGACTGACGATCAGCCTTAAGAAAACACAGGTCATGGTTCAGGATGTGGACTCACCTCCCTGCATTAGGATCTCTGCGCATGAACTGGAGGTTGTCCATGACTTTGTGTACCTTGGCTCAGCGATCTCCGACACTCTTTCTCTTGATACCGAGCTAAACAGACACATAGGTAAAGCAGCTACCATGTTTTCCAGACTCGCAAAGAGAGTCTGGTCCAACAAGAAGCTGACGGAACATACCAAGATCCAGGTCTACAGAGCTTGCGTCCTGAGTACACTTCTGTACTGCAGCGAGTCATGGACTCTTTGCTCACAACAGGAGAGGAAACTGAATGCTTTCCACATACGCTGCCTCCGACGCATCCTCGGCGTCACCTGGCAGGACAAAGTTCCAAACAACACAGTCCTGGAACGAGCTGGAATCCCCAGAATGTATGCACTGCTGCCTGCGTTGGCTCGGTCATGTCGTGAGAATGGATGATGGCCGGATCCCAAAGGATCTCCTCTATGGAGAACTTGTGCAGGGAAACCACCCTACAGGTCGACCACAGCTGCGATACAAGGACATCTGCAAGAGGGATCTGAAGGCCTTAGGAGTGGACCTCAACAAGTGGGAAACCCTGGCCTCTGAGCGGCCCGCTTGAAGGCAGGCTGTGCAGCATGGCCTTTCCCAGTTTGAAGAGACACTTGGCCAACAGTCTGAGGCAAAGAGGCAAAGAAGGAAGGCCCATAGCCAGGGAGACAGACCAGGGACACATTACACTTGCTCCCAGTGTGGAAGGGATTGTCACTCCCGAATCGGCCTTTTCAGCCACACTAGATGCTGTTCCAGAAGCACCTTTCATAGTCTCTTGAGACAAGGTTGCCAACTACTACTACTACTACTAATTGTTAATTAATTAATGTTGATGATAAGCAGTGGAGAGCTTAATCAATTTAATTAAATAATGCATTATAAATAACGATGATTAATTAATTAATTGGTTGACGGATTGATTGATGATGATGATAAGCAGTGGAGAGCCTTAAAGGGGAGTACAGTGACCTGAGCCTGCCACTGCCTGGCATTCTTGCCCCTTTAAATCCCGCCCAGGGAAGGAACCTGGGTCAGGAGCTAAGAGAAAGGCAAGCATGACGTCATTCAGAGGGTCCCCTCCTTCTCCTTTCTCAGTGGGCGAGCGGGCTGCCTCTCAACGCCAGAAGACCAATCAGAAACAAGAGGGGCGCCCAACGTCCCGCCTTCAGACAACAAATCCCAAACCCGGAATTCAGCGCATGCGCGTTGCTCCTCTTGGCGGACGATGTCCGCCCTGGCATTGCCCGCCGTTTCTAGGCGACGCATGCGCATTGCCTCGCTGGGCGCCTGGCGCATGCGCAGAACGGCCCGGGTGGGAAGAAACTCGGGAGCGCGCGAGGGGCACGCATGCGCGGGGTGACCCGCCGCAACAGGCGCATGCGCACAGGGCGCTGGTTCAAGCGTCGCTCTGCTTTGACACCTTTAGCGTCTGCTTCCTGCCTGGGAGGGAGAGGATGGCGCATGCGCGTTGCCTAGGCTGTCCCTGCTGCTTCTCGGGCTCTTCTTCCGGCCTCCGCAGCCCCTACTCAGGCTGAGGCGCCAGGAGCCCCCTCCTCAGGCCAAGCTGGGCTTGACCCGGAAGTGAACAAGACTTGTGTTTCCCCCACCTGTGGGGGCTGTTCCTGGCTCTGACCCCCCCAGGGGACCCCCAGGGACTTGGTCTGCCCCCCTGCCTCCCCCCTGCCTGGGCAGCCCCCAGTAGCCCCTTCCTGTGCAGACCTCCTTGGAGGGCTCCCAGCTCTTCTGGGAGGGGTCTAGTCTTGGCCCCCTGCCCTGCACCCCCCTTTGAAGCCAGCATGACCTGAGCAGCGGGGGGGGGGCAGCCAGTAGAGAGAGGAGTGACTGGGGGGAGGGGGCTGTTTGTGGGGGGGCACTCAGGGGCCTCACACTTGTGCTGGATGGTGGTGGCAGCCCAGCTGTGAGTCACCCCTCCCTCCTTTACCAGGGAAGAGCCTGTGGGGGTGGGCCCAAAAGGTGGTGAAGAAAGTTCTAGATCCCCCTCCCCCCAGCCCTGTGGACCATGGGACTGAAGCTGCCTTGATGAAGGACATTGTGAGTGCCAGCTGGGCTGTGGTGTTCTCTGAGGAGGACGAAGAAGAGGAGGAGGAGGAGGCGGCAGCGGCAGAGGCGGCCCCACCGTGGACATGGGGTCACAGGTCCTGCAGATCCTCCGCCAGGGCGTCTGGGCCTCACTGACTGGTGGCTGGTTCTTCGACCCGCACCAGAGCACTTTCTCCAACTGCTTCCACCTCTACACCTGGATCTTCTTGCTCACCTTCCCCTTCCTACTGTATATGGTGAGTCTCAGATGCTTATTGCTGGAATAGGTGGCTTGGGAGCCGAAGAAATCTCTTTCTGTGTGTGTCTAGTTGTTATTAACTTCTGTGGCCATTTTTGCTGTCAAAAGTGCTGTCAAAACCTGGACCAGCTTCCCCTTTTGCCATCCCAAGTTCTGCTTCAAGACCAAAGGAAAGGGTACAGTAATATTTGTCTAGGAGTCCATTTCAGCTGGTGGGTATCAGCTGCTGGGAATCTTTATTCTCCTTCTGCGGCTCCTTCAGCTCTGAAGGCGATTCACGGAGTAATGGAAGATCCTGGGTGGTGATTAAAATGGGGAATGGGCCCAAGAACACCTGCATTCAGATCCATTCTTGGCTGTCAAGCTACCAGAGTGACAGTCGGGCCAGTCGTTCTCTTCACTTAACCTAATTCGTAGGGTGGTTGTGAGGAGGGGAATAGAAGGGAAAGTCAACTTGGTTCATGTCTCTGAGCTCCTTTTGAGGAACAGCTGCATAATATATTGTATAATATAATTGTATTCAAAGGATATAAAAAGATTGTTATAATCCCCCCAAACCTTGTGAAAAATTATTGACAAACTTTGAATGGCATGCGTAAATAGTCTTATTAATCTACAAGTCAAAGATCGTGAGAATACGTAGTAAATTGTTGGCTTGTTAAGCTCCTTGACAAACTTGTTCCTCTTCCACTCTCTTCTTCTACTGCCTTGGAGCTCCCCCTCTCAGCTGCCGCAGAGTTTTCATCCCTCTCCCTTGAAGGGGTGTGTGTGAATCTGTTCAATTTCTAGCTCCCTTGTTTGTTTGCAGAGTTGCTAGCTGCTTAAGCAGGTTACACACACACACACACACACACACACACACATACACACAAAGAAAGAAAGAAAGAAAGAAAGAAAGAAAGAAAGAAAGGTGCAGTCTTGTCTTTTGTCATGTGGTTTGGGGTAAGAATCATAGCTCAATGGCAAGGCTCAATGGCTGTACATTGTGGAAAGTCCCAGATTCAAGTCCCAGCAATGTCTTCAGGGTAGTCTGCTTGTCTCCTATACCTTATGTGCATTAACATGTAAACACTTGTTGTTTTTTTTCCTTTGAATACCTGAAGAAGAGTTAAGTGTTTTTCAAGAGTTGGCACCCAGGGTTGTGAACAGTGTTGTTCCAGAGAAATGCTTACTCAGCTGCTCTGGAAGGTGTGGCTATCCAGGGGTACCCCTAATTCTGTTGCTGACATGCAGGGTGGAAGGCCTCCGTGGTGGTGGTGGTAGTGGTGGTAGGGGCTTTGCAAACCCATTGCTGAATGTCCGTGCCACCCCCTTCAACATATGGCTTTCTTCTACCCTAGGTGATGCCTCCCAGCATCGTGGTGGCGGGTGTGTACTGCGCCGTGGTGGCCGTGTTCTTCACCACTGTCAAAACCATCAACTACCGCCTCCACACCATGTTTGACCAGGGTGAAATTGTGGAAAAGAACTCAGTACTTGCAGAGGGAGCCAAGCCAGAGGAGGGAGCTGCAGCTGATGAGGGGAACTTGGCCAGGTGAGCAGGGACAAGGGGAGGAATGAAGCTTTGTCAGCATTTCTGCATGAACTTGTGTAGACCAGGCACAATTCCATTCTCCTCTGTTGACGACTGGTGCTTTGTTCTGGGCCAGATTAACTGTGATGTTAGGGACTGGGCACACTAGAGCTCCTATACAGCGTTTCTCAAACTGTGGGTCAGTACTCACTAGGTGTGTCACAAGCCGGTTTCAAGTGGGTTGCATAGCAACTAGCTCAGCCACCATTGAAAATACAAAGCTGAAAATATAGGGTACAGAACTGCTGGGCAGAGTAGGCTCCTGGTGGAAGAGAGACATGGGGCTTTGCCTTGAGCACATGGGAAGATGGGACACTGGAAAGGGAGGAGGTCTGTGTTATTAGAGAAGAATCCAAGTCTGCCTTCTGCTTTAACTTCCAAGCAGGACTGTTTGGATTCTGAGCTATGCAAAATTACAGCACAAGCGCACTGTGTCATGGGACCTTTGACTGTGGTTTAGGTTTGAAGCCTAAATCGATGATGTCGCTTCCAGCTATGACATCACTTCCAGGCTAATGACATCACTTCCAGTGGGTCCTGACAGATTTTCATTCTAAAAAGTGGGCCCAGTTGCTTAAAAGTTTAAGAACCACTGTCCTATGAGTTGGTATTGCCTGTTCTTTTCATGTTCCCATTGTTAAAAAGCAAGCCTGGAAAAAAGATGCACGCCAGATTCCTAAGTGCTCATGAATTTGAATTTGAGGAGCATGTCTGAGGATCTGGTTCTGTGGAAAAGCATGCAGCATTGTGGGATATGGCTGTAATGCTTGCCAGTGCTCAGGTGGCCAAGTTCTTGGGAGTTTCCCAGCACTGTATTCAACATGCCCATCCAACATGCCTGCCTCCCTCTCTGAGAGTCATAACACCAGAACCAGGGGACATCCACTAAAATTGAGGGTTGGGAGAGTTAGAACAGACAAAAGAAAATATTTCTTTACTCAGCGTGTGCTCGATCTGTGGAACTCCTTGCCACAGGATGTGGTGATGGCGTCTGGCCTGGATGCCTTTAAAAGGGGATTGGACAAGTTTCTGGAGGAAAAATCCATTACGGGTTACAAGCCATGATGTGTATGCGCAACCTCCTGGTTTTAGAAATGGGCTATGTCAGAATGCCAGATGCAGGGGAGGGCACCAGGATGCAGGTCTCTTGTTATCTGGTGTGCTCCCTGGGGCATTTGGTGGGCCGCTGTGAGATACAGGAAGCTGGACTAGATGGGCCTATGGCCTGATCCAGTGGGGCTGTTCTTATGTTCTTAACTACAATTCCCAGGAAGCCTTGCAAGTCTTCTTGTTATCTGGTGTGCTCCCTGGGGCATTTGGTGGGCCTCTGTGAGATACAGGAAGCTGGACTAGATGGGCCTATGGCCTGCTCTTATGTTCTTAACTACAATTCCCAGGAAGCCTTTCCGGTCTTCTTGTTATCTGGTGTGCTCCCTGGGCATTTGGTGGGCCGCTGTGAGATACAGGAAGCTGGACTAGGTGGGCCTATGGCCTGATCCAGTGGGGCTGTTCTTATGTTCTTAACTACAATTCCCAGGAAGCCTTTCCGGTCTTCTTGTTATCTGGTGTGCTCCCTGGGGCATTTGTTGGGCTGCTGTGAGATACAGGAAGCTGGACTAGATGGGCCTATGGCCTGCTCCAGTGGGGCTGTTCTTATGTTCTTAACTACAATTCCCAGGAAGCCTTGCAGGTTTCTTGTTATCTGGTGTGCTCCCTGGGGCATTTGGTGGGCCGCTGTGAGATACAGGAAGCTGGACTAGATGGGCCTATGACCTGATCCAGTGGGGCTGTTCTTATGTTCTTATTCCTATAGCTGACCTTAACAGAAAGCGGGGCGACTAGAGTCTGGCTTTGCAGCAGATGGAAATCATCGAGGAATTGAGCGTTCTC